>NC_134354.1:100025991-100325991 GCF_048569485.1 Anomaloglossus baeobatrachus | reverse complement strand
GAGAACAGGAACAAATAATGACCTTCTGATTCCAAAAAATAAGAAACATACTCATTGCAAAAAGATTAGTACATGCCCTTATTATCTCCCGCCTGGATTATTGCAACCTCCTGCTCTGTGGCCTCCCTTCTAACAGTCTCGCACCCCTACAATCTATTCTAAACTATGCTGCCCGACTAATCCACCTCTCCCCCCGCTACTCCCCGACCTCTCTGCCAATCCCTTCACTGGATTCCCATTGCCCAACGACTCCAGTTCAAAACACTAACCATGACCTACAAAGCTATCCACAACCTGTCTCCTCCCTATATCTGTGACCTAGTCTCCCAGTACCTACCTGCAAGCAACCTTCAATCCTCACAAGATCTCCTTCTCATTTCCTCTTCCCACCATCGCATCCAAGATTTCTCCCGTGCCTCCCCCATACTCTGGAATGCTCTACCCCAACACATCAGACTCTCGCCTACCTTGGCAAGCTTCAAAAGAAACCTGAAGACCCATCTCTTCCGACAAGCCTACAACCTGCCGTAACCCTCAGTCTGATATAGCACCGCACAATCAGCTCTACCCTCACTTACTGTATCCTCACCCATCCCTTGTAGACTGTGAGCCCTCGCGGGCAGGGACTTCTCTCCTCCTGTACCTGTCTGTGCCTTGTACTGTTTATGATTATTGTACTTGTCCCTATTATGTACACCCCTTTCACATGTAAAGCGCCATGGAATAGATGGGGCTGTAATAATAAATAATAATAATTGTGTACAGAAGTGGAGAGTAACACTCGGGGGAACCCATCCTAGAAAGCAAAGGGTATTAAATAACGCGGGACAGGTTACATGAGGAAATAATAGTAGGGAGCGGCATAATGGGGTCTTTCTATTCGTGCAGCCTTTCTTTATGTGGTGTCATTATATTTCATCACACTTTTGGTCTGGCATTGATCTGTTTGATATATTACTGTGATCGGCTTTATCCTTGGCTATGACTATTCTTTTTGAGTTATCCCAGCATTACCCCCGCTCTGTGCTTATTCTTAGGTTGGGTCAGAGTGTTGAATTTCGCTACATATGGTCCTTGGAAATATCAAATAAACCAAACGTTTCGGAACCAGACGAGCCAAAGATCAGATTTGTTGCGGGTGTTCATGGCAATGCGCCAGTCGGCACAGAGCTGCTATTGACTTTTGCAGAATTCCTTTGCTTGAATTATAAAAAGAACAGCGCAATTACGAAGGTGAGATTGGTGTCATTATGGGATATGTGCATTAGGCCTGTGCAAAGCATTTCATAGGGAAAAACTGTTATGTCTGAACGGGGAAATGCTTTTCAGATAAGCACCAGTTATGTTTCATCACATTATTACTCTTCTCTTATACTCTCATTAAGGGTCTGTGTAAAGTGTCATTAAATGGACTGTTTAAACCAAGAAGCTTGGTTCATCATGGCGGGGCCAAATATTTAAATGCACCTTCCCACCTGCTTGTTTTCCCTCAACCTCCTCCCTCTCCTCTTTATTGATCTACACCTCTGGTTTCATAGAGCAGAGAAGGGAGGAGATAGGGGAAAACAAACAGGTGGGAAGGTGGATATATGTATGATGCACGGGGACATGTATTGTTTTGAACAGTCGTTTTGTGCTGACACTCTCTTTAAAGGGAGCCTGGTCACCGGGTTTTTACCTTATGAGCTGCAGCCACGAACAGTGATCCCTTATATACCACATTCTAGAATACTATATATAAGAGCCCAGCTCTGTAGAACGTGAAAAATACCTTTATTATGCACGGTGGCTCAGTGGTTAGCACTGCAGTCTTGCAGCACTGGGGTTCTGGGTTCAATTCCCACCAAGGACAACATCTGTAAGGAGTTTGTATGTTCTCCCTGTGCTTGTGTGGGTTTCCTCCGGGTACTTAGATTTCCTCCCACACTCTAAAAAAAAAAAACCAAAACATACTGATAGGGAATTTAGATTGTGAGCCCCGATGGGCACAGTGTTGCCAATGTATGTAAAGTGCTGTGGAGTTAACAGCGCTGTATAAATGAATAAATTATATTCTACTCACCTGGGGGGGGTCTGGTCCAATGGGTGTTGCTGCTCTCGGTCTGGTGCTTCCTCTCTTCTTTCCATCGCCATCCTCCTTCCCAGCCCAGTGTGCATGATCTGACATCCACACAGAGGCCTCCATTGTGCTCCTGTGCATGCGCACTTTGCTCAGGGCAAAGTACTGTAATGCTCAGGCGCGAGGAAAGCTCAGAGACTGCCCGCGCATGTGCACTATAATATTTTGATCTGCCTTCAGCTGGTGCATATCTAAGTGTGCATGCGCAGGAACACAATGGAGGCCTTTGTGAATGACGCAGGACACCTCATGCACACTGGGCTGGGAAGGAGAATGGTGACTGCATAAGATGGAGGAGGCGCCGGACCGAGACGCGCAACTCCCATCGGACCGGACCACCCCCTTGTTGAGTATTATAAAGGTGTTTTTTACATTTTTGGGCTCTTATATACAGTGTTCTGGAAAGCAGTATATAAGGGCTCACTGGTGGTTGCCGCAGCTCATAAGGGAAAAACCTGGTGACAGGTTCCCTTTAATCTTTGTAGCATTTCTGCTGTGATTTTATTGGTTGATATGCAATAGTTATGGCATTTGTAAATCTTCAAGACAAGATCTCCAAAATCCAAATGAAAGTGCTGTCATTTCATAATGTCAGATTTAAGAAATCAGATGAAGTTTGGCTCAACAAACGAATCTTCTTTATTGGTACCAGCTGACAGACAGGACATTGCGATTAAGAGCAAGCGCATGGATAATGTTATCAATGCATTTCGGGTGTGCTTGCACCCTTAGCACACCCGAAACGCGTTGATAGTGCAGAGATAATGCTAACTGTTTGTTTTAATCATAATGTCCTATATGTGAACTGCTGCTAATAAAGAAGAATCATTTGTTGAGCTGGACTTCATCTGTTGTTATTCATTTTCCTGGCGGTGCCGATGTCCGAGCTCCATACGAAAGTGGACTTGTAATTGTGGTGAGCTGGATTGTTTCAATTTCACAGTAATTGAATAGGCTTGGACTCATAATTCCAGCTAAAAAGTGAGAGGTTATTAAATGCTCATTATATGTAAAGATTAAACAGTCATTGTGACATGTATTTTCACACTAAGTACACCAGCCCCTTCCGCTCTATTATCTATTTATTAAAAAATGCAGTTTACTTTGTGAAATTTAGGGACCCTTCTGCTTTAATATTTAAGGGGTATTCCCATCTCCAAGATCCTATCCCAATATGTAGTAGGTGTAATAATATTAGAAAATAACTCCAATTAGAAATGTAGTATAGTTCTCCTGACTAGCTGTGTTTCTTTCCTCATGTGCAGTGCACTAGCTTGGGTATCCATGGTTACAACCACTCATAGTGGCAGTAATTATGGATACTCTAGGTCCTGCCATGTAACTATGGATACTCAAGGTCATGTCTCTTGCCTAAGCTTCAATGCCCTGCACATGAGGTAAGAGACATCGCTAATCAGGAGAACTATACTACGTTTCTAATTGGAGGTATTTGCTAATATTATTATTACACCTACTACATATCAGAATATTCGAGATTGGAATACCCCTATAACTTGTATATAAGGGAGTAACAGTCAGATAACAGGTATGCTGTAAAATTCAAACCCTAAGAGCTTCCCAAACTTCTCTATGTTTCTGAGCCTGTTTTCAATTTGATAGAATTAAAGTTATATTCCCATCTTCACAGATGGTGCTTTTGAAAATGAGCACTTTCGCAATTTACAGTTTGTTAAAATTTGCAGCTTTTGTTTGAGATATTAACTTTTTTAACTTTTGTTTACAGCTTGTTGCCTAGGAAACCGACCACCATATCCGCTGAGAAGCTGGCCAGAATTAGGAGTTAAAAGTGCACTCCAGCAAACCTGGTCAGCTTCAAATAAATGCTTACAAGCACGTAAGCACTGTGCATGTTCTGCAGTGTACCAGTAGTGGTCAGTCTCCAAAGCTCAGAGCTGTAAATAGAATAAATGTAAAATTAGTATCTCCAAAAAAATGAGTGATTATATATTTTTATATATATATATATATAATTAGTGATGAGCGAGTACTAAAAAGCTCGGGTGCTCGAAGCTCGGGCCGAGCCTCCCAAGATACTAGTGTACTCGGCCCGAGCAACGAGCCCAATGTTATCCTATGGGAGACCCGAGTATTTTTGTGAAATGACCACCGGCAGCATGTAGAAACCCTAAAAATGGCACAAAAGTCTCCGAAGAGTGCTCAAATGACATGGCAACAGCATGGGGAAGACCCCTTGAAGCATTTATCACTCAAAAGTCACAGCTGTGAACAATTTAGTCCGCGTTTTACGCCATTTTTACGGACTCACCAGAAAACCTTCCAAAATGACACCAAAATTAATTTTCATGGCGGAAATGTTAAGGGCACATAACCAATAGTGAGATAGAGCTAATGTATGTTACTTTTTGAGATTACTACATGAAAGATTTTACGTAAAACATTGTGTGGCACTCCGATGTCCCTGAGAAGAGACGTACATAAAGGCCTCTGAGTCTAATGTGCCCATTTTGAGGAAGTGAGTCTTTGTAGTATTTTCCTTTGCCAGGGCAGTCCAAAATTGTGAGGTTCACCAATGCCCCTGCATACAGACGTGCATGATGGCCTGTAAACCTGAAGTGCCCATTGGAAGGAAGTGGGTCTATTGTAGTATAGCCCTTAGGCAGGGCAGCCAAAAATTGGGAGGCTCCACGTTGTCCCTGGATAGAGACGTGCATGAGGGCCTGTAAACCTGAAGTGCCCATTGGAAGGAAGTGGGTCTATTGTAGTATAGCCGTTAGGCAGGGCAGCCAAAAATTGTGAGGCTCCACGTTGTCCCTGGATAGAGACGTGCATGAGGGCCTGTAAACCTGAAGTGCCCATTGGAAGGAAGTGGGTCTATTGTAGTATAGCCCTTAGGCAGGGCAGCCAAAAATTGGGAGGCTCCACGTTGTCCCTGGATAGAGACCTGTTAGGTTCTTAGTGCCTCCGTGCTTGCATTTAAAAACCGCACGTGTGTGCCTGTTGGTGGCAGCTTTCCGCTGCACTTGTGTGCGTTTTGCAAAAACTTGGATATAACGCACAAGTCTAGTGAATACACATCAGCACAGCATTGCAAAATGCGCAAGGGCGTTGTCAACGAACAAGGAAGTGGACGTGATGGTGGTGCAGGCAGAGACCGAGGTTGTGTGCAAGCTCTAATTTCGCCACAACAAAGGGCCACATCTACTCGCTCGCACGTCCTGTCCCAAATTCTTGGGGACCGCAGCAGTACACCGCTCTTGAACCAAGACCAGTGTCAACAGGTTGTTAGTTGGATAGCGGATAATGCTTCCAGTCAGATTGGCACCACCACAAACACTCTGTCTTCCACACGGTCAAGTGTCAGTAGCCGTGATACTGCACCGCACATTTCAGAACCTGATCCTCCTTCCTACCACAAGGCTGAGTACACGTCCTCGGACATTAATGATCCCACACTTGGACACTCGGAAGAGCTGTTCACGTTTCAATTCGCACATTCTGGCCTCTCGCCAGCTCATGTTGAAGTGGGTCATGAGGAGATCGTATGTACAGATGCCCAAATATTTGAGCAGCCACGTTCTCACGAAGTTGGCAACGTGTCTCAACAAGGGGTGGACGATGATGAGACACAATTGTCAGGAAGTCAGGAGGAGGAGCAGGGTGCGGAAGAGGAAGACGACGTGGTGGATGATCCAGTAACTGACCCAACCTGGCAGGAGGATATGCAGAGCGAGGACAGCAGTGCACAGGGGGAGGGAGGCGTAGCATCCCAACAGGCAGTAAGAAGCAGGGTGGTGGCCCCAGGCAGACGTCAGGCAACTGTTCCCCGGAACAACACGACACAAGGTGCCTGTACAAATGTTAGGTCTTCCCGAGTCTGGCAGTTTTTTAAGTTGGCTCCAGATGATTCTAAAAAGGCCATTTGCAACACCTGCCGTGCCAGCATCAGCAGGGGTACCAAAACTAGCAGCCTGACCACCACCAGAATGATCAGGCACATGTCAGCCAAGCACCCGACTTTGTGGGATGTACAACAGAGTCGAGGAGCAGTGCTTGCTGATGTCACTGCTACATCTTCGCTTGTTGTGCATGCGAGCCAATCCCCTGTCCATGCTGCCCGCGAACAAGCCTCCTCCGGCCCTGCACCTGCAGTTGCCCACGCAGAAATAACACCATCATCAAGCACGTCCTTGTCCCAGCGCAGCGTTCAGTTATCCATTCAGCAAACCTTTGAACGCAGGCGCAAATACACTGCCAATGACCCACATGCCACACTTCTAAATGCTAACATTTCGCGACTGCTTGCGCTGGAAATGTTGCCTTTTAGGCTGGTTGAGACAGAAGCATTCCGCGACCTGATGGTGGCAGCTGTCCCACATTACTCGGTCCCCAGCCGCCACTATTTCTCCCGGTGTGCCGTCCCCGCATTGCATAACCACGTGTCACAAAACATCACACGTGCCCTGAACAACGCTGTTTCAGCCAAAGTCCACCTAACCACAGACACGTGGACAAGTGCATGTGGGCAAGGCCGCTACATCTCGTTGACGTCACACTGGGTTAATATTGTGGAAGCTGGGACCCAGTCTGAGCGAGGGACGGAACACGTCCTTCACACACCAAGTTTTGCAGGCCCTTCCTCAGTCAGGGTTTCACCCACACTCTACAGCTCCGGAATGTCATGCTCCTCAGCCTCCTCCTCCTCCTGCGCATCCTCATCCACTTTACCCTACACACCAGTCCCAAGCTGGAAGTGTTGCGGGCGGAGGAGGGGACGCTGCGCTCTCCCACTGCTCGGGTCCGGCTGCCGCTGCTCTACGGCTGCTGCTGCTCGGTGGCTCGAGCGATGGCCGGATCCCGGGGACTCGAGCGGCGCTCATCGCCCGTGAGTGAAAAGGGGTCGTTTGGGTTTTGGGGATATTGTCCGTGACGCCATCCACGGTTGTGGTGATTGTGTGGACACCACCGCTGCTCTGGACGGGGATCCCGGGAGCCTGTGACAGGGAGCAGCTTTGTTGTTATTTCTCCACGCCGTGGGTAGGGGGGTTGGTTGTCCCAGGGCCCGGTGATGGGGTAGAGATGGATGACAGGCGGGTTGCGGGGCCTGATGAGGTGCAAGGTCGCAGGGGCAGCGCTGTGCCGCACGGCACGGAGGTACTCACTCAGCCCAATGATGATGACACAGTTCACGGTAAAACAAGTGGCTGGATGGACGGGTCCCTCGAACGGCTGCGGTTGTTCCTCCCTGCAGGTTAGTGATGACTGTCTCTCCCTGCACCTAAGTTCAGTGTTGGTAGTGATGGTTTCCCACCGGTAACCCGCTCCCCGACCTGGATATGGGCCGGAGGAGCCCCTTTTGCCCACAGGCGCTGGCCCTGGGAGACGGTTGCCCTTGGCGGTGGCGGTGTCTCCCCTTCACGGTTGGACGGTTGCCTTCTATCGTGACTTGGCTGTTTGGAAACCCTGAGGTCCCCTTCACTAACGGATTTGGCAAATTCACGGCGACACCAAGCCTTGCCGGGATCCGAAAGGCCCCTGCCAATGGTGCTGGCTTCTCTTTGTATACCGGTCCGGTACGGCCGGGTCACCACCCGTCCACAGTCCTTACGGCAGACTCCAATCGGCCTCCACTGCAGACGGTCACCACATCCTGCCAACCTTGCTGTCCTGTCCGGGCCACACACCCGGACCAACTTCAGGCTCTTTGCTGTCACTTTTCTCCTCTCTACTACTTTCCTCCTTCAACTTCCTTAGCTTAACTCTCACTGCCTGTGTTTTCCCTCCTCCTTGGTGGGTGGAGACCAACCGCCTGGCTCCACCCCCTGGTGTGGACAACAGCCCCTGGGGAAGGCAACAAGGATTTTGTGTTTTGACTATGATATGCCTGCAGGGAGTGTGGGGTGTGTAAGTGTTGTGCTCTGTGGCCCCTGGCTTGTCCAGGGCGACACAGAAGCACTGCAGCACTGCCTCGGCGAAGCGGCAACAGGCTGTGCTGAAGCTAATCTGCATAGGTGACAAACCCCACAATGCAGAAGAGGTGTGGACAGCTCTGAAACAGCAGGCAGATCACTGGCTCACACCTCTGAACCTAAAGCCAGGAAAGGTCGTGTGTGACAATGGCCGGAACCTGGTGGCGGCTTTGAGGCGAGGCCAGCTGACACATGTTCCATGCGTGGCCCATGTGCTCAACCTCGTGGTTCAGCGGTTTCTAAAGTCATACCCAGAGCTGTCTGATCTGCTGGTAAAAGTTCGCCGCCTGTCTGCACATTTTCGAAAGTCACCTACTGCTTCAGCCGGCCTTGCTGGCTTTCAGCGCCGTTTGCATCTTCCGGCTCACAGACTGGTGTGTGATGTCCCCACGCGTTGGAATTCAACTCTGCACATGTTGGTCAGGATATGTGAGCAGAAGAGGGCAGTTGTTGAATACCTGCATCACCTAAGCCGTAGGGAAATGGGTCAAACTCCACACATAACACCTGAGGAGTGGAGATGGATGTCCGACCTATGTACCATCCGCCAAAACTTTGAGGACTCCACCAAGATGGTGAGCGGCGATGACGACATTATTAGCGTCACCATACCGCTTCTCTGCCTTCTAAAATGGTCTCTGCTCAAAAAACAACCATGATGCATTGCAGGCGGAGCGCGATGAGTTTGAGCAAGAAACAGTAGTGGGTGTGGGTGATAACACACAGCCCAGCCTCGTCTCATCACAACGTGCAGTGGAGGACTATGATGAGGAGGAGGATGAAGACATGGAGCAACTCTCTGGCCAAATTGAGGATATGACATGCAGTCATATCCTCGGTTCAGCGTGGCTGGCCAGAGGACAGGGTAGATGAGGAGGAGGAGGAGGACAGCATGTTCAGTCATCGTGTTGGTCAGGATACTGAAGTGATGGCTGTTAAGAGTCTGGCACACATGGCTGACTTTATGGTAAGCTGCCTGTCTCGTGACCCTCGCGTTAAGAACATCTTGGCCGACAATCATTACTGGTTGGTAACACTGTTAGACCCACGCTACAAGGAGAACTTCAGGTCTCTTATTCCCGAGGCGGAGAGGTCAGGAAAAATGCAGCAGTTCCAGAAGGCCATAGTCACGGAAGTAGGCAAAGCATTCCCCTCACAAAACGATAGCGGCATAGGTCAGGAATCAGTGGACAACCAAGGCGTACAGCCGAGAGGGGCACAAGTCCAATCCGCCAGAGGTAGGGGAACAGTCTTTAAGATGTGGGACAGTTTTCTCAGCCCCTCACATACCACAGCCCCTGAGGTGCGGGGTAGTGCCACAAGAAATCCTAAGTTTGCCCAGATGCTCAAGGAGTACCTTGCAGATCAAACAACTGTACTCTGACATTCCTCTGTGCCTTACAATTAATGGGTATCCAAGCTGGACACGTGGCATGAATTGGCTCTCTACGCCTTGGAAGTCCTGGCCTGCCCTGCCGCTAGCGTTTTGTCAGAGCGTGTTTTTAGTGCCGCAGGTGGAATCATTACAGATAAACGCACCTGCCTGTCAACTGTAATTGCTGACAGGCTGACTCTAATCAAGATGAACAAGGGTTGGATTGGGACAGACTTCACCACACCACCAGCAAATGACAGCAGAATTTAAAGTTTGTAACGGAATTTTGCCATGTACCTCCACTCACCCATGGTAACACACTTCTGGACTTTGGCTAATCGCTGGACTGCTCCTCCTTCTCCTCATGCGCCATCATGATGACCGTTACAAGAGTTAGGCCTTTGTTTCAGGTATACCCCCAGTGGTAAATTTTTTCGCCCATTCTTTCAGAATGGGCATTACAACGACAGGAGACCCGCTCCTTTGCAATGGGAACAATGTTTTGAGGCCCTCATGCACATCTCTATCCAGGGACAATATGGAGCCTGACGCTGCCACCGACAGGCACACACATGCGGTTTTTAAATGCAAGCACGGACGCAATAAGAACCTAACAGGTTTTTAGGAGCGACAATTACTGAGAAGTCTGACACTATCAGACACTGCTGACTGACGTGTATTATTCACTAGACTTGTGCGTTATATAATAGTTTGTGAAAAATGCACACAAGTGCACCTGTACGCTGCCACCGACAGGCACACACATGCGGTTTTTAAATGCAAGCACGGACGCAATAAGAACCTAACAGGTTTTTAGGAGCGACAATTACTGAGAAGTTTGACACTATCAGACACTGCTGACTGACGTGTATTATTCACTAGACTTGTGCGTTATATAATAGTTTGTGAAAAATGCACACAAGTGCACCTGTACGCTGCCACCGACAGGCACACACGTGCGGTTTTTAAATGCAAGCACGGACGCAATAAGAATTTAACAGGTTTTTAGGAGCGACAATTACTGAGAAGTCTGACACTATCTGGACTGTTTTAGACTGTATACACCAGCCCCAGATATGATGAAGGCTGGTATACGGTCACCACTAGGAATGGCTATATACCCTGCCTGCCTGCCTGCCTGCCTGTATACTGCTACAATAGTCCTGACAAGGACTCTTTTGGTCACTAGCCTGTATTCCAACCTGGCTATACCCTGCCTGTATACAGCAACAATAGTCCTGAGAAGGACTCTGCTACTGTACTCCGACCTGGCTATACCCTGCCTGCCTGTATACAACTAGAATAGTCCTGAGAAGGACTTTTGGTCACACTGTTTGCAGCCCTGCTCCGGAAATAGCTATAAAGGGCCGCAAACCTTTCCCTGAAGCAGCGACACTCTCCCTGCACTGACTGTCTGGATAGCTGTGAGCAGAGCACAGCGCGCCCGCCGGTATAAAGGCTCGGTCACGCTGTCCAGGCCGGCCAATCACTGCAATTCCACAACTAACAGGGCTGTGGCATTGCAGTGGTCTGCCAGCCAATCCCTGCATGAGGGCTGGCTCTCAAAAGAGCGCCAACATGCAGAAATGAAGACCACGAGTATCGCGAGATTACTCGGTCCCCCGCCGAGTAGACAGAGTACAGTGATACTCGTGCGAGTACCGAGTAGTAACAAGCATGCTCGCTCATCACTAATATATATATATATATATATATATATATATATATATATATATATATATATATATATATATATATATATAATATATAGCTTTGCTACAATTTTCTGCTTATTAAAATTTGTATTTTACAGATTATAATACACACTTTCTCTGACGCCTCATTGGGGGACACAGGACCACGGGTGTTATGCTGCTTATCCATAGGAGGACACTAAGTAGATGCAAAGATGTTAGCTCCTCCCCTGCAGTATACACCCCCTGGCCCAGCCAGGCTACTTCAGTTTTAGCTTAGTGTCTATAGGAGGCACATCTCTGCAGACTACTGCAGCAAGAATTTTTTGTTTTTAGAGGGCGACTGTTCCTTCGGTGACCGATTTCCCAAAACCATCAACAGGTGGGAACGTGGAGTGTCGCCTCCCCGTACCCCCTCCTGCGACGCTGGATCCTGGGCTGTTACTCACTGGACAACAGGTCTCATGGCACTGATTTTCCAGAGCCCAGAGCAGATGAAAACTTCCTCAGTCCCTCTTGCAGGCTCTGAGTTGATACATGCTCCGCACCAGTGTGACCAGACTGCCATCTCCACAGGAGCTGAGGTGAGATCATTCCGATTTTTCCAGAGCACATTAAAAACTTCCTCAGTCCCTCTTGCAGGCTCTGAGTTGATACACGCTCCACACCAGTGTGACCAGGCAGCAGGCATCAGACTGCCATCTCCACAGGAGTTGAGGTGAGATCCTTCTGATTTTTCCAGAGCCCCAGAGCAGATGAAAAACTTCCTCAGTCCCTCTGGCAGGGTCTGAGTTGATACACGCTCTATGACCGGGCACAGCAGACAGGAATTGGAGCAAAGATCACACTGACTGAATGCACATGGGCTAATTGCAGACTCCTGCAAAGCATTCCACCTGTGGCGGGGGGAGGGGACAGCTCCTAGGACTCAGTGCACCCGCAGCTACGGTACACTTATAAAGGTTTTTTCTGTCCACCATTGTTGTGCAGGGCTGGAGGGGGGAAGGGGAGTCCCTTCCCACCATTTTTTCTTTTTATTATATTTTCTTATGCCGTCACAGCTAAGCCCCGTCCCCTCCAACACTCGATAAGCCACGCCCCCTTACGAAAGCGCGCGTAACCCTCCTCACACAGGATCTGCAGAGCATTGCTCTCTCTTGTTGTGATCAGAGCCTGTGGGCGTCTCTCAGAGCTGGCTTCCTCCTTCCCACAGGAACTGTGACACAGGAGGAGGAGGGGAGGGCCATCAGTGTTCTGGGTGAGTTATATCCTCACTTGCACATTAGCTGTGCAGAGCATTGCTCCCTCATTACAATCAGAGTTTGTGGCTCATCAACCAGAGGCTGCAGTCATATGTTTTATGCCCTGCACAAACTACAGCAACAACTATAAGACTTTTAATGCATCCTGCCACGCTGAGCTACTAGGGGATGAGTTCACCTCTTCCTTATGTGAGTCCGGTGCCCCTGTAGCTCTGCCCCCTTCCCCCCCCCAACCCCCAACCCCGCCATCACCGCAGCAACCGCTGCCAGCCCAGAGCCTACGGCTCCCAGTCCCCCGGAATAGGCACATTTCCCAGAACCTGGTGCTGGCTATGCAACATCGTTTTCACACCCCTCGGGGCCCCTGGACAGCACGCAGCCTGATGACACCTCTATAGAGGGTCGTTCTGATAAGAATCAGCCCTCTGCTTCACCGGTTGCAGATCAGAAAAAGGGCATGACCCCCATGGTTTTCACTCTGGGGTACACAGATGGGGTTCTCCCACATGTTCCGCGGTCTCTGAGGAGCCGGAGGAAGGGGAATGATGTTGGTACCGGGATGATTCCTTGGTTTCAATCTCCCCGAGCGATCAAGCTGCGATGTACTCCCTTATTGCAGCAATCAACCAAAACTCTGCATGTGGAAGATCTCCCATCCACTACTGACCCTGCAGTCTCCTTTAAAAGGGTGAAGAAACCTTAAAAAAAAAAAAAAAAGTTTGTAGACGCCGCTTTGGTATCTGTAAACTCATGGAGTCCCGGTCCCGGTACGCCTTTGGCTTAGCTGTCTCTAAGGGCTGGGCCGATCCAGCCTCGGTGGACCCTCACCTGGCTTCCGCCTGCCTGAAGGACCCTCCTGTCTTTTACTTGATGGATCCTCCTTCAAGGACCCGACGGACAGACAAGTGGAGCAGCTCGATTGCGCCGCCTTGAGGCTGCGTGTCCCTCTCCCCTTCCGTGTGGGTCGCACAAGCACCAGGACTATCCATTTCCCTCAGACCTTCACAGATGTAACAGTTCACATTGCTGCGGCGGCAGATTACCTCATGCAGGCCTCCGACGACGCTGCTACCTGCGCAGTTATTGTCGCTTCAAATACCATAGCCATCTGTAAGGCCCTCTGGTTCCGATAATGGAGAGCGGACTCTCACAGTACTCTTTTCCAGACCGATGGTTTGCCTATCGTCTGGACAGGCTTTTTTTTTTTTTGTCTGACGCCACAGGAGGGAAAGAGTACCTCCCTCCCTCAACTCTAGCCCAGGATGTTTTTTACTAGACACGCAGGGCCCGACCTTCTCAGCACTCCCCGAGTCCACCTCGTCCTGGCAGTCTAGACAAAGACCGAGGAGTCTCGTCCTCCTCTATCTGGGCTGCCGTCTCAGACCCCAAATGGGTGCGATACCTTGTGTCTTCTGGTTACCACATTGAATTCCGAACCCGATCCCCTGGTCAGTTTTTTTCTCTCAAACCCCCCCCCCCCAAAGGCTCCAAAACACCGCGAGGCCTTCTCCTCAGTGATCCACTCCCTCCAAACGGCGGGGGTGATGGTACCTGTTCCGGACGGCGAGAGGTTCAAGGCCTTCTATTCCAACCTCTCGTGGTCCCCAAAAAAGGACAGCTCAGTTCGACCCATCCTGGACCTCTAACACCTGAGCAAACGTGTGCACGTAAGGAGATTCAGAATGGAATTCCTAGTGTCCATTTTTACCTTTATGGTTGAAGAATTCCCTACCTCCCTAGCTATCAGGGATGCGTACCTGCACATACCCATCGCTCCTGCTCGCCGAAAGTTCCTCCACTTCGCTGTTCAGGACTTCTTTTTTTCATTTGTGGCCCTACCCTCGGCTGGACCAGAGCACCAAGGGTCTTAACAAAGGTCATGGCAGCCGCCATGAGTGCCCTTCACGCCAAGAGAGTGGCTGTTCTGCCTTGTTTGGATGACCTCCTCATCAAGGGCTCAACCAGCGTGCTGATCTCTGTGGGCACCCTATCCCGCTTAGGGCGGCTTCTGACTCCAGTCAAATCATCCCCGATCCCGTCAAAATCCGTCACCTTCTTGGGCATGTCCCTGGACACCCTTCGGGGCTTGATATTTCTCCCTCAAGACAAGGCGACCGCTCTACAACAAGCGGTACACTGCCTTCTACATACTCCTCTCACTCCATACGATTCAGTATGAGAGTGCTAGGTAGGATATCGGCGGCTATAGAGTCAGTGCTGCTCGCTTAGCCACACCACCGCCCACTGCAGCTTGCGCTTCTAGCTGCCTGGGACAAGAGATCCTTTTCCTTGGACGAACTTTTCACCTGACACCTTTAGTCAGGTATGCGCTTTGCTGGTGGCTTCAGTCCTCTTCCATATCAAGAGGGAGTTTTTCTCCCCCAAGTGGACTGGCTACTCCTGACTACGGACGCCAGCCTCTTAGTCTGGGGAGTAGCGCACTGGCTCCACACTGCTTGGGGACGTTGGACGCCCCAGGAGTCTTCCCTTCCCAGAAATCATCCTGAAAATCAGTGCGATCTTTCTCGCGCTCAGGTCATTCCCCCCTTCTGCTAGCAGGTCGTTTGATTCGGTTCCAATTGGACAATGCAACAGCTGTGGCCTAGATCAATCTGCAGGGAAGTACCAGCAGCAAGACAGCTCATCTTGAGGTCCTCAGGATCCTCACCTAGGCCGAATCGACGGGGGTCTGTGTTTTCAGCGTTACACATACCCGGGAGTAGAGAACTGAGCGGCAGACCTTCTAAGTCGCCAAGGCCTGGCCGCCGGAGAGTGGTTTCTCCACCCAGAAGTGTTCCCACACATCTGCACTCGCTGGGGTACACCAGACGTGGATCTAATGGCCTCAAGGTTGAACGCAAAGGTACCCACTTTCTTAGCCAGGTCACGTGATCCACAGTCCATTGGCGCGGATGCTCTAGTCTCCTGATGTCGCTTCCGTCTAGCTTACATGTTTTTCGCCTCTGCCCCTGCTGCCGCGAGTAATCAGGAAGATCAAGGCAGGAGTCCCGGTGATACTAATAGCACCGGACCAGCCCAGGTGCGCCTGGTATGCCGAATTAGTACAGTTGCTCATGGCGCCTCGTAAGCATCCCAGACCTGCTGACCCAAGGGCCTATTTCCCATCAAAACTCCAGAGCCCTGAATCTGACGGCCTGGCCATTGAGACCTGGAGTTTAACAAGAGCGAGATTCTCTCCCGTGGTCATCTCCACCATGTACAGTGCCCGAAAGCCGGCCTTCATCCCGTATTTACCACCGTACATGGAAAACTTTCCTTTCCGAGTGCAGGGAATCTAATGTCCAACCTATGCCTCTGGCGATCCCCAGAATTCTTGATTTTATTTTTGCAGTCATGTTGCAAAAGGGGTTGGCCCTCAGCTCCCTTAAGGGGCAGGTTTCATCTCTCTCAATATTCTATCAATACCGCCTAACTTGCAATCCGCAAGTCTAGACTTTCCTCAAGGGCGTTTCCCATCTAGTTCCCCCGTACAAACGGTCGCTGGACCCATGGGACCTCAATCTTGTTTTGGACTGTATCCAGAGGTCCCCCTTTGAACCTCCTTAAGGAATCTTCTCTTGCTCTTCTGTCCTGGAAGGTAAAATTCTTAGTAGAGATTACGTCCATCAGACACGTTTCGGAACTGGCAGCACTCTCTTGCCGCGACCCCTTCCTGATCGTTCATCAGGGCACGGTGGTTCTACGCCCCCTTCCGGATTTTCTTCGCCGAAGGTTACTTCCCCGTTTCATATGAATGAGGACATTGTTCTGCCTTCCTTTTGTCCACCCAGTCCATAGGGTGGAAAGGTTCCTATATTCGCTAGACCTTGTGAGGGCTCTCAGATATTACGTACCCAGGACAGCCCCTTTAGGAACATGGACTCCTTGTTCGTCATTCCTGAAAGGCCTAAGAAAGGAGAGGCAGCTTCATAGGCAACGCTGGCTCGCTGGATTAGCTCTGCAATCCAGGAGGTCTACCACTTTGAACTCAAGCCCATTCCTAGTGGGCTGCGGACTCATTCTACGCGAGCAGTTCGCGCCTCTTGGGCATCCGGCTTCAGTGGAACAGGGGTGTAAGGCTGCGACCTTGTCTTGCCTACATACTGTTTCAAAGCACTACCGAGTCCATACCCATTCTTCGGCTGAGGCGAACCTAGGTGGAAAATTCTGCAAACGATAGGTGCTCCACTATCTCAGTAGGCGCTCCTGGCTATCTGGGACTGGTTCCTAGTCCTTGGGTTGCGTTGTTTGTTTACCCACCCATGGACTGCTTTAGGACGTCCCATGGTCCTGTGTCCCCCAATGAGGCGTCAGAGAAAAACGGATATTTGTGTACTCACTGTAAAATCGTTTTCTCTTCGCCATCATTGGGGGACACAGCACCCTCCCTGTTGCCCTATTGGGCCTTAGCTTTTTTCTCTCTCAGTACTTTTTTGTTATGAGTATTCACTCATGTTTTTTGTTACTTGTTCTCCTACTGCTTGTGTACTAAGACTGAAGTAGCCTGGCTGGGCCAGGGGGTGTATACTGCAGGGGAGGAGCTAACATCTTTGCATCTACTTGGTGTCCTCCTATGGATAAGCAGCATAACACCCATGGTCCTGTGCCCCCCAATGATGGCTAAGAGAAAACGATTTTACGGTGAGTACACAAAAATCCGTTTTTTCCTCCCAAAAAGTTGGGAGGAAAATGAGGGGTGCGTCTTATAATGCGAATGTAGCTTACCTGGAGGTGGAGCATGGTTGCTGTGCTGGCTCCGGTGGGGGCTGTGTGGAGCAGGGCAGTACGGCGGGTGAGATGCTCTGTCGGCGGTGGGGGGCTTCAAATAATGGCACCCAGAGTTGCCATGTGCACAGATGGCGCTCCCTGTTAAAGATCTCATCTGCGCACGCGCGCCGCCTCAAGCCCATTGATCTCCCAGTAGCGGACATAAGGAAAATGGTGCCTGGAGGTTGCGTGAGCGCAGATAAGATCTCTGCTTGTCATTTAGCAGATAGGTCAATTTGCGCACTTGCCGACTCAGAGCGCCATTTCTTTGAAGCCCGGACCGATGACAGAGCATCTGTGAAATTCACTGCCCCACTCTTCTCCACACAGCCAGCACAGCCCCCACCACAGAGCCTGCAGCATCGCCCTACTCCAGCACCGCCCCTGAGCCCCCAACCCCCCCACATACTGATGATATATAATGTGTGTATGTGGAGATATTTGTGTATACAATCTATCATGGTCCCAACATGTAAGGTTGTTGTCTATCCACAGGGTAGGCAATAACTTGCGGATTGTGGTGGTCTAACCACTGGGGATCCCCAACAATTACAAGAACTGGGCTATAGATTGCTAATGTCGACATGGAGTGATACCGCTTTATGCTCCGCTGGACTTCCAGAGAAAGCAGTTTACTGTAGTCCCATAGGGATTACTCGTAAATAGTCGTGATGCGATGCCCTTCCACTTCTCCATTTCGATAGGGTACTTTTATTTTGATAGGTTATTTTTATTTTACCTGTTTTCTGGATCGATGGGGGTCTGAGCTGTTTAACCCCTACTAATCCACAAGTCATCACCAACTGGTGATGATTTTAGAAGTTAGAAATAATCCATCAAAAGTGAAACCAGCAATTGCAGCCTATATGTATTCACGTAAGTTTGTAAATAAATATTTGTAAGGAAAACCTAATTTCAGCACTTGTCTTCTTGCTTGTTCGCTTAGAAACCTTGTGGCTGCAGCATTAGAGGCAACGTCAGTTTAATTGTTGCACAGATTCTATTTATACTTTTGTCTTATATTTTTAGCTCATTGACCGGACTAGAATAGTTATTGTGCCATTGGTTAACCCAGACGGGCGTGAGCGAGCAACAGAGAAGGATTGCACCTCGAAGATAGGTCAAACCAATGCCAACGGCAAGGATCTGGACACAGACTTTATCAGTAAGGAGCTTTCCGTTCTTCCTGATGATGCATTTTCATTTGTCTCGGTTATTTTTAGTGTGACTAGTCAGGTATTTTTGGAAATCCGCCTGACTGCTGACTCTGCTGTAAAATTCACAGTATTCGTGAATATCAGCAATGAAAGACTTCACAAGGTCGTGTTTGGGGAAAACACGCTCTACCTGTAGTAGGATCTCTATAAAAATGATAAAATTCATCATAATCCACAGAAAACCTATACAATGTCGCCTAGTGTTGCTTGTCTCATTTGCCACAATAGAAAACCAGTGCGCTTCTTTTTCCTTTTTGTTTTAATTCTAGAAGTATGCCACCCACAACCAATTAACAATATTCAGTATTGTCAGTATATAAAGATAATCTATCACCTTGGGGAACTTCCTAAACTAAAAGATGACCACATATAAACCTTTCACAAGGTATTTTTGGTGTAAGAATTCTGACGTAAAACTCCTTCAGCTGCTGACAATTATTTTGTAATTTTTGGCATTTTACTCCACTTTCGTCGAGCTCCATCAAAGTGGACGGAGCTGGGAGCGTGGCATACCGCTCGATTTATAGAGAGAATGAACTTCAGAAAAAGTCAAAATCCATATTAATCAAGAATAATTTTATTAAGTAAACATAAAAATATACATGTAAAAACATCAAATCATGTATATAGCAAAATGGGGGAATATGAAGTGCAGAAAGGAATTGTGTACAAAAACCTTGAGGACACGGTAAGGATGGGGTATAAAATATGGATCAGAAAAAATACATATATATCAAAAATTGCTGTACTGGAACTGATTAAATGTGCAGCAGCAATAGTTATTATATTAAATATTGCACAAAACCCAAATAGGACACTATAAGTAGTAATAAGGTTTGTAGTAACTACCCACGGCCACTAGGGAGCAGTCCAGTACAACAAGGATATAAATAGAATAAATAGATTTAAAGATCCAACTTACCCATTTTATCCTGCCTCAGGAATGTAAACAATTACTGGCACCGACGCGCGTTTTGCGTTGGGCTTCCTCGGGGGGCCATCTAATCTTCATTTAGGAGTTTTCCATTATTTTGTTTAATATGGTTTTTTGGATGATTCTGATTACATTTCTGTGTATAGCTCTAACCTCTCCCCTCGCACTCACTAACAGCTCACTCAGCTTTAGATTTGGCTGTCAGTTCTGTGGGGTTACAGCCGCCGCTCTCCATACACAAAGCGGTGACTGAACCACAGGCACCGCCCCTTTGACTGAAACCAGAACGTTGCCGGGAGGAATAAAGTTAATTTCCTCCCAGCAGTGGGGTTTAATGTGCAGGAGCCGGGCAGGTTCAGAACGCTATTAACCTGCAGATTAAACCCATATCTGATGGTTAACCCCTTCACCCCCGGCCACTAAAACACCCTAATGAGCGGGCCATTTTCTTCATTGTTCCTTATGGGAGACCCAGACCATGGTGTATAGCTTCTGCCTCCAGAGGACACACAAAGTACTACACTCAAACGTGTAGCTCCTCCCTCCTAGCATATACACCCCCTGGTAGCCAGTCCTAGCCAGTTTCAATGCTTTGTGTTCAGGAGGTCACACACACACACACACACACACATGCATTCTCTGATTTTTGATTTTTTGATTTCAAAGATTTGGAAGAAAAGCGGGTCCAATCTGGACTCCCGGCATGTCCCTTCTCACCCCACTGTGTCGGCGGTGCTGTTAAGGTTGATTTTACAAGGCTGGAGCCTTCACATGCCGCGCTCCTTTACCAGCCTCTGAGGCTCTGGCTTGAAGTGGGAGCCATCATGGTTCTCACTGCTTTGCAGGAGACCGGTCTACATCCGCAGCCCTGTCAGGATCCTGCCGGACGGAGCGATCACTCCTCAGGGACCTGGCCCTGCGTCTCATAAGCTAAGTATTGAGACGTTATTCAGGGGTCCCTTGTACATTTATTGTGGGGAGTTGTGTTATTTCACTTTGTTGTGATTTCCGGACGGTTCTCTGGTTTTTACTCGAGAACCGCGCCGATGGTGCCTGTTTGCCGGCCGCATTGTTAAATCTAGGCCCCGGCTTCGCCTGAGGCCTAGTTTCGGTTTCACTGCCCCTGCATGTCAGTCATGCAGAGGGACAGTGCGGCTCCGCCCAGCGGCTGTTCGGCACAGGGGAGAGACACTCCTCTCTGAGGAAAGATTCCCTCCCCTGTATATCTCATTAGCCCTCCGGATCCCGCTCTTAGAGTAGGCCCCGCCCCCTCTCCTCGCTCCGGCGCCATTTTTTCAGCGTCCTTATGCCATGTCTGCACAGCGATCGGCGCTGACTGCAGCATCTCTCTGGGGCTCCGGGCTGTGGGATCTGGAGGGCACAGAGACAATGTCAAAACGGTCTGGCAAGCCACAACCTCCGGTTGTGGACCTGCTTAGATACTGCTTATATACCGCTTATATACTATACTGCTTATATACTGCTTATATACTGCAATACTCTGCTGGGGGTCATTCTGGCTCAGAGCCCCCACTTCAGCAGCATGTCTCACACGAGAAGTAAGGCTGCAAGGCTGCACTCAATATGCACTGCATGTAGGCTCGTACTGCCTGTACCGAGCACATAACCACATTGTGATTCCTGCTCTAACATGGTGGTGCCTCAGCCTTGAGTCTCATCCCCAATGGTCCCTCCGGCTGCTCCGGCTCCGGTGGCTGAACCCCCGGCTTGGGTAGAATCCTTCTCTCCGTGGGACAGCTGTCCCGGACTCTGCTGAGCATGCATTAGCCCCCTTCTCAGGGCGCTCAGCGAGGCCCACAGAGGATTCTTCTTCTGGTCTTAGACCCCGTCCTCCTCACAGGAGAAGCAGGGTCCCCTCTCCTTCCTCGTCCCGCGGCTCTGATTCAACGAGCTGACTCGCAGGATGAAGAGGATCCCTTTACTGGGGGCTCGGACGCTTTCCATGTCCCCCATTGATCGGTCCGAGGGTGACGCAGATATTAGTGTTTCGTTTGCGTACATTAATTCTGTACTGGACCTCAATCCGCCAGTATCAGAGGAGCAACCCTCTCTGGCAAAAAAGGCACCAGTTTACCTTGCCTAAGAGAACAAAGAGTGTGTTCCTTACCACTCCAGTTTTCAGGCCACTGTGACCAAGCCCAGGGTCTGCTCTGACAACCGCTTCCCAAAGCGTAGTTCTGATGACCGTTTTCCCTTTCCACCAGAGGTGGTCAAGGAGTGGGCTCATTCACCAAAGGTGGACCCTCCGGTGTTTAGACTCTCAGCCCGGACCGTTGTATCAGTGGCTGATGGCACCTCACTTAAGGTTTTGCTGTCCGCCAGGTTGTCCTTCTGGCCAAATCTGTATGGAGTCAGCAGGGGCCTCGTTCTCCCCATCTTTTGCAGCAGTGCGGGCTTTCAAAGCCATCTCTGCTTCTCTAGAGGAGATGCATTCCCTCACAGGGACTCTATGCCCGAAATGGTTGCCTTAAGTTCCAGACTTCAGTCTTTTCATCCTATGCCATGTCTGCCATGCTGGAGACTCTCACCGCACTGCGGTGGCCTCGGCTAATTTCCTCGCTATCCGCAGGCTCCTGTGGCTTCGAGAGTGGAAGGCAGATGCTTCTAAAGAAGTTCCTTGCTGGGCTCCCTTTTGCTGGGACCAGACTATTCGGGAACAACTGGATGAAATTATTAAGGAAGCTCTTGGCGGGAAGAGTTCTTCCATGCCACAAACCTAAACCAGGGCAGGAATCAGTCGAGGTTTCGTTCTTTTCGTTCCTCCATCTGATCGTTCTCTAAGTCCTCGGCCTCGTCCACTAGCTCAGCCAAGGATCGTAAACCCAACTGGCGCACAAAGCCGCGTCCTCAGAAGACCGCAGGAGCTGCTGCCACTAAGTCAGCCTCCTCCTGGCTATCTGGCCACGCCAGCAACGTCCTTGGTCGGTGGCAGGCTCTCCCACTTTGGCGGCGTATGGTTTTCACACGTCTCCGATCAGTGGGTGCGGGATACCATTTCCCACGGCTACAGGATAGAATTCTATCCAGCCCGCCAAACAGGTTTTTTCTGTCACCTCCCCCCTGCTCCAAGGCCGCCGCCTTCTCACAGGCCGTGGCATTCTTGCAGGCCAATGGAGTAATTGTACCGGTTCCCGACTGGGAACGGTTCTGAGATTTCTACTTAAATCTATTCCTAGTCCCCGAAAAGGGCGGTGCCTTCCGACCTGGATCTCAAGCTTCTCATCAAGCATGTTCAGGTGCGGCATTTTCGCAGGAGTCTCTGCGATCAATCAATGACCCAAGGAGATTCCCTAGCATCCATCGACATCAGAGATGCCCATCTGCATGTGCCAATCGCAGTTTCACACCAGCGTTGGCTACGTTTTGCAATCGGAGTGGTCCAATTCGTGGCTCTTTCCTTGGGGTTAGCCACGGCCCCTCGAGTATTCTCAAGGTCGGGGCAGCTGTGATTGCGGTCCTGCACCTCTAGGGGTTGGCAGTGATCCTTTTGTCCTGGACGGCCTTCTAGTCAGGGCTTCATCCAGTGCAGTCTGTTAGCGGAGTGCCTCGCTCACTCTCGCCACTCTAGTCAATTCGGGTGGCTTGTCATTCTGTCCAAGTCCACTCTGACTCCGACCCAGAAGTTGACGTTCCCAGGGACGCAATTCGAGACTCTGTCGGCACTTGGGAAGCTGCCCTTAGTCAAACAGCAGTCCCTCCTCTGGCGGCCGACGTCGTTCCATCAGGCACCTAATACAGGTGCTGGATCAGATGGTGGCGTCAATGGAAGCGATTCCCTTGCCCAGTTCCATCTGCGTCCTCTGCAGCTGGACATTTTCCGCTGTTGGAACAAGCGGACTTCCTCCTTCCACGGGGTGGTGGCTTCGCCACAGACCAGGGGCTCGTTTCAGTGGTGGCTTCGGCCCCTCTGTCTCAGGGACGCTCCTTCCTGGCCCCGTCCCGGGTGATCCTCACCAGGATGCTAGTCTATCCGGCTGGGGAGCAGTATATCTCCACCATGGAGCGCAGGGCACTTGGACTCCGTCCGAATCAGCCCTCTGGATCAATGTGCTGGAAATCAGAGCTGTGTTTCTAGCTCTCTTAGCTTTTCACCATCTGTTGGCGGCCAGGCACATTCGAGTCCAGTCAGACAACGCGACAGCGTTTGCCTACTTCAACCTCCAGGGCGGGACACTCAGCCGCCTGGCAATGTTTGGAGGTTCAACGCATTCTTCAGTGGACGGAGGACTCCTAGTCCACCATATCCGCAGTCCACATCCCAGACGTGGAAAACTGGGAGGCAGATTATCTCAGCCGTCAAACCGTGGACAGCGGCGAGTGGGCTCTGCATCTGGCAGTGTTTCGGTCAATCTGCCGCAAGTAGGGCTCTCCGGACGTGGATCTTCGTTCCACGATCCTCAGGCTTTTGCAGCAGACGTACTGGTTCAAGATTGGTCCCAGCTTCGTCTGTCTTACGTGTTTCACCCTCTAGCTCTTGCCCAGAGTCCTGCGCAAGATCAGAATGGAGGGCCGTCGGGTCATTCTCTTTGCTCCAGACTGACCCAGGCGAGCTTGGTACCCTGACCTGCTCCATCTGTCCGTAGAAGTGCCATGGCATCTCCCGGACTGTCCAGACCTTCTCTCACGAGGTCCGTCTTTCCGCCAGAATCCTGCGGCTCTCAGATTGACGGCGTCGCTTTTGAGTCCTGGATCTTGACAACTTCTGGTATTCTTCCTGAAGTCATCTCCACTATGACTCGGGCTCGGAAGTATCCTTTGGCCTTTTTGCCTTGCCGACCCTCCTGTCCCTTCTACAGTCCGGTCTGCAGCTAGGACTATCCCTCAATTCCCTCAAGGGACAGGTCTCGGCTCTGTCAGTGTTGTGCCAGCGGCGTATCGCCCGGCTGGCTCAGGTGCGCTCCTTCATGCAGGGCGCATCTCACATCATTCCGCCTTACCGGCGCCCTTTGGAGCCCTGGGATCTTAATCCGGTCCTCACGGCTTCCGGAAACCCCCCTTTGAACCTCTTAGGGAGGTTTCTTTATTTCGTCTTTCACAGAAAGTGGGCTTTCTAGTGGCCATAACGTCCCTTAAGAGAGTCTCTGTTTTGGCTGCACTCTCTTCGGAGTTACCCCTTTTTTGGTTTTTCATCAAGACAAGGTGGTTCTTCGTCCGACTCCGGACTTTCTCCCTAAGGTGGTTGCTGCTTCCACCTTAACCGGGACATTTCCCTGCCTTCCTTTTGTCTGGCTCCTGTTCATCGCTTTGAAAAGGCGTTGCATACTCTGGATCCGGTGCGGGCGCTCCAGATCTATGTGTCTCGCACCGCTGTTCTTAGGCGGTGCACCTCTCTTTTGTGCTGACCACTGGTCAGCGTAAGGGCCTCTCGGCATCTAAGCCGACCCTGGCTCGTTGGATTAGGTCGGCCATTTCCGATACCTACCAGTGTACTCAAGTGCCTCTCCCGCCGGGGATCAAGGCACACTTGACCAGAGCTGTCGGTGCCTCTTAGGTTTTCAGGCCCGGGCTACGGCTCAGCAGGTCTGTCAGACTGCCACTTGGAGTAGTCTGCATACCTTTTCGAAGCACTACTAAGTGCATGCTCATGCTTCGGCAGATGCGAGCTTGGGCAGACGCATCCTTCAGGCGGCTGTCGCCCATTTGTGAAGTTAGGTTTTGCCTACTTCTCAGTTTTTCTGTTTATTCCCACCCATGGACTGCTTTGAGACGTCCCATGGTCTGGGTCTCCCATAAGGAACGATGAAGAAAAAGAGAATTTTGTTACTTACCGTAAATTCTTTTTCTTATAGTTCCGACATGGGAGACCCAGCACCCTCCCTGTTGCCTGTTGGCAGGTTTCTTGTTCCGTGTGTTTTCACCGGCTGTTGTTGTTATAGACAGAGGTTCCGGTTGTTCCGGGTTTTGCTCTATCTCTACTTGTGGGTGGATGTCCTCCTTCAGCTTTTGATCTAAACTGGCTAGGACTGGCTACCAGGGGGTGTATATGCTAGGAGGGAGGAGCTACACGTTTGAGTGTAGTACTTTGTGTGTCCTCCGGAGGCAGAAGCTATACACCCATGGTCTGGGTCTCCCATGTTGGAACTATAAGAAAAAGAATTTACGGTAAGTAACAAAATTCTCTTTTTTTGCAATTCTGACCAGTGTCACTTTGACAGGTTATAACTCTGGAACGCTTCAACGGATCCTGGCGATTCTGAGATTGTTTTTTCGTGACATATTGTACTTCATGTCAGTGGTAAATTTAAACCGATAATTTTTGCGTTTATTTGTGAAAATTTAGGAAATTTTGCGAAAATTTTGAAAGTTTCGCAATTTTCAAACTTTGAAAATTTATGCCCATAAATCTGAGAGATATGTCACACAATAGTTACTAAATAAACTTTCCCACTTGTCTACTTTACATCAGCGCAATTTTCGAAACAAATTTTTTTTTCGTTAGGAAGTTAGAAGGGGTCAAAGGTCATCAGCAATTTCTCATTTTTCCAACAAAATTTAGAAAATAATTTTTTTAGGGACCACATCACATTTGAAGTGACTTTGAGAGACCTAGGTGACAGAAAATACCCAAAAGTGACCCCATTCTAAAAACTGCACCCCTCACTCTGCTCAAAACCACATCCAAAAAGTTTATTAACCCTTTAGGTGCTTCACAGGAACCAAAGCAATGTGGAAGGAAAAAATGAAAATTTTACTTTTTAACACAAAAATGTTACTTTAGCAATAAAATTTTCATTTTCACAAGCAAGAAAAGAGAAAGTGCACTCTACAATTTATTGTGCATTTTCTCCTGAGTACGCTGATACCTCATATGTGGTGGAAATCAAATGTTTGGACACACAGCAAGGCTCGGAAGGCAAGGAGCGCCATTTGAATTTTTGAGTGCAAAATTAGCTGCACTCATTAGCGGACGCCATGTCGCGTTTGAAGACCCCCTGAGGTGCCTAAACAATGGAGCTCCCCCACAAGTGACCCCGTTTTGGAAACTAGAGCCCTCAAATAATTTTTCTAGATGTTTGGTGAGCACTTTGAACACCTGGGGGCTTCACAGAAGTTTATAACGTTGAGCTGTGAGAAGAAAAATTTTTTTTTTTACCACAAAACTGTTGCTTCAACTAGGTAGCTTTTTTTTCACAAGGGTATCGGCAAAAAATTCACCATAAAATTTATAGTGCATTTTTTCCTGAGTTCGACGATACCTCATATGTGGTGGAAAGTAATTGTTTGGGCGCATGGCGGGGCTCAGAAGAGAAGGAGTGCCATTTGACAGCAAAATTGGTTGGAATCATTAGCGGACGCCATGTCACGTTTGGAGACCCCCTATGGTGCCTAAACAGTGGAGCTCCCTCACAAGTGACCCCATTTTGGAAACTAGACCCCTCAAGGAGTTTATCTAGATGTTTAGCGAGCCCCAAGGGGCTCCACAGAAGTTGATAATATTGAGCCATGAATACAATTGTTTTTTTCACCACAAAACTGTCACTTCAACCAGGTAGCTTTTTTTCCCACAAGGTTATCAGGAAAAAATGTACCATAAAACGTATTGTGCAATTTCTCCTGAGTACGCAGATACCTCATATGTGGTGGAAAGTAATTGTTTGGGCGCATGGCGGGGCTCAGAAAAGGAGCGCCATTTGACAGCAAAATTGGTTGGATTCATTAGCGGACGCCATGTCATGTTTGGAGACCCCCTATGGTGCCTAAACAGTGGAGCTCCCCCACAAATAACCCCATTTTGGAACTAGACCCCTCAAGGAATTTATCTAGATATTTGGTGAGCCCCTTGTACCCCCAGGGGCTCCACAGAAGTTGATAACGTTGAACCGTGAAAATTATTATTTTTTTTTTTTAACCATAAATTTTTGTATCAACCAGGTAGCTTTTTTTTTTTTTTTTCACAACGGTATCAGGAAAAAATGCACTATAAAACGTATTGTGCAATTTTTCCTGAGTACGTAGATACCTCACATGTGGTGGAAAGTAATTGTTTGGGCACATGGTGGGGCTCAGAATAGAAGGAACGCCATTTGACTTTTCAAACGCACAGACGCGGTGCACTGATCGGCCGCTGCAGGACGCACGGTCGGATGAGATATAAAAAACATTGGGGATACGAAAAAAAAAGGTCACGCCAAAAATTGAGCAGGGATGCTGATCCGTTATGTGCATCCCTGATCAGCGCTCGGCGGGACGCACGGACGGATGCGATACAAAAAGCATCGCGAATACGGAAAAAAGTCACGCCAAAAATTGAGCAGGGATGCCGATCCGTTATGTGCATCCCTGATCAGCGCTCGGCGGGACGCACAGACGTCTGCGATACAAAAAGCGTCGGGGATACGGAAAAAAGTCCCGCTGAAAACTGACCACGGATGCAGATCCGTTATCTGCATCCCTGATCAGCGCTCGGCGGGACGCACGGACGGATGAGGTGTAAAAATGGACAAGATACAAGGAAAAAAAAAATATATACTCGCAGTACCAAGAGGATCACTGACCAGAGGAACTGCAGAGGAACAAGAAGGCAGTGAGATGGACAGCTTTACACGAGCAGCAGGCAGGACGTTGGACAGATCAGCAGAAGGACCCAGCGATGGAGGCAGATGTGATCGGGCCAGTGAAGACCTCGGACGACCCGTGAAGGCAGTTAAGAGGACGTCGGGAGGGGGCTTGCAGAGAGGGATGTGGAGAGGGGGGGGGGGTGCAGAGGGGGATGGGGAGGGGGGGTGCAGAGGGGGATGGGGAGGGGGGGTGCAGAGGGGGATGGGGAGGGGGGGTGCAGAGGGGGATGGGGAGGGGGGGTGCAGAGGGGGATGGGGAGGGGGCGGAGAAGCAAAGGCAGAAGGGAGGAACTTTGGAAGCCGAATAGAGATGACAGAGGAGGCAGGCAGATCGCGTGGGGAGCAGATCGGGATGCCGGGGGGCAGATCGGGGCGTAGGGGGGCAGATCGGGGGGGGCACGGGCAGGGGCCTTCACGGGAGCGCGCAGGGGCCTTCACCGGAGCGCAATACTTACCATTGGAGCAGGCGCGGTGACATCAAATTCGGTCTCTGCGGCAGCAGCAGCGATGGCGTGGTACCAAAAGTACCAGCAAGTGCACGCTGCAGGCATGTTGGGGGAGGGTCCCCAGACCAGCACAGGCCTGGGGAGGGCGGCCACCTGCAGATCACACCGCCCCACTGCACACTGATTGGAGCGATTGCGCGTCATAGCACGATCGCTCCAATCAGTGCTGCAGGGGCTGCGGGCGACATGTTTGAGATCCATCTATGATCTGCTGTAGCTGCTACAATAGATCATAGCAGGATCTCACAGTATCGCACTAATTCGGACATTATTTTTGCCGAAATTAGTGCGAACGATGTGGTTGGCGGTTCAGATTTGAACAGCCAATCACATCGATCGCCTATGGGGGGTGGCGATGCCACCCCCCCTGGGGTCAAGCAAAGGTCCCCTGCTGTAAGAAACAGCAGGGGATATCATTTGAAAGCCGTTGCTATGGCCACGGCAATCAAATGAAGTTTAGGCAGTAAAATTACGTCCCTGGTCGTTAAGTCACGTTAAAATAGGACGTAATTTTACTGTCCGCGGTCGTGAAGGGGTTAATAACATTTTTCCACTGGACATGTTCACTTTAATCCTTCAACCTCATTTGCAACTTGGCTGCTGATACCGTAGTAGCTCTGAGACTCATGTTAAGTCCTTTAAAGTATTTTGGTCCTACTTTTAGAAGATTAACCATTTAGACACAGATATGTTCTCTTCCTTTAGTTGATTTGCAGAATTCTGAGACATAATATTTTTTATTATTATTGCTACTACTTGTCTGATATATACTATAACAATATTCTGCATGTAGTAAAATTCTGACTCTTGTGTGAAGACTGCAAAATTTTTGCCTGATTTGTGTCTCACTAATTCACTGCTCATTTGGATGCATTGTTAAACGGATTCACAAATATGATGAATTATTTCACGTGGATTTATGAAAAATATAGGTTAAAGCACCACTCCTAGCATTTTTTTTTGTTCTCTTTTTAAATGCAAGTCTTCTGACCCCTGCCATATACTCGCCCTCCGGTGGCTTTCTCTTCGGCCGGAGCTGCAATGATAGGTTTGCTGTGATCTGTGACCTGATGGAAGCTCCATTTTTTCATAGAGCAACTAGAGGTCACAACTCTATACAAGTCTATGAGAGCCTTGTTCTGGCTATCATAGACTTGTATTGAGTGCTTGTGATGTAACTTCTGGCATCCAGCCAGTCAGAAGTTAGTCACAAAATGGCGCTGTGGGACCGGAACAATGCCGAAAAAACATGATAATGCTGAAGGGTGAGTATAATGCCAGAGTTAGAGGGCTGGACTAGTGCTTTAATCGATTCTTCCATTGTATTCAATGGACTAACAACTTGATAAAATGCATAGCTTGATGTGCTCATCAGAAATTCTGCAAATCTAATGTATAGAGATTTAAGTCTGTTTCAACTTTCAAATACAGTGGAACCTCGGTTGAGTAACCCAGTTAGCGAGTAGTTCGCTTAGCGAGCAAAGCTTTCTGTAAATTTGTAACTGGGTTACGAGCAAGCTTTGCTGAACGAGCAAAATACAAACCACTCACACTTCCGGTTCCGTACATCCACAGCACTCTAACCTGCTCTTGTAGTCCACCCAAGCACACACACACATATATTATGCTCACCTTACCTTCTGTTCCATCGCTGGCCTCATGGTTCTTGTAGTTCGCCAGTACAGGATGTGTATCGGCAACCATCGTGACGAGGGAGGAACTTGCTCTGGCAGCGGAAGTTCCTCCCTCGTCGCGATGCTTACCTGATACACATCCTGTACCGGCGAAATGCAAGATCCATGAGGCCGGTGATGGAACGGAAGGTAAGGTGAGCATAATATGTGTACCTTCCTTTCCATCGCCAGCCTCATGATTCTTGCAGGTCGCCGCTACAGGATGTGTATCGGCAACCATCGCAACAATGGAGGAACTTCCGCTGTCAGCCGCTACTCAAAAGCAGCGCACTGGCAGCGGACGTTCCTCCCTCGTCGCGATGGTTGCTGATACACATTCTGTACCGGCAAACTACAAGTTCCAGGAGGCCGGCAATGGAACGGAAGCTAAGGTGTGTGTGTGTGTGTGTGTGTGTGTGTGTGTGTGTGTGTGTGTGTGTGTGTGTGTGTGTGTGTGTGTGTACACAATAGGGGACCAGGATGGGACATTTAAAAAGTTGTGGAACGAATTGTCTGCATTGCAATGCTTTCCTATGGGAAATCTTGCTTTGCTGAACAAGTAACTTGGTTTACAAGCACACTCCCAGAACGGATTGTTCTCGTTAACCAAGGTTCCACTGTACTTATATATGTATGTATTTTACATCGACCGTTTGTTCCCCTCTTTCCTAGGTAACTCTTCTGGTCCTGTGGGAGATAGAGAAAAGGAGACTAATGTCGTCATTGACAGTTTAATCTTGAAGCAGGATTTCACGCTTTCTGTCGTTTTAGACGGGGGCTCCCTGCTGGTTACATACCCATATGATAACCCAGTGCACACAGGTGAGGTGGGGAATATAGCGCCATCTAGTGGGATTAAATTCATTGTCTCCATTATATTTGCCATTGTTAGATTTTATTTTTTTTTTTACAATTTTAATGAATTACATTTAATTGCAACTTCAGTAATCACAGTAAAAATAATTTGGCTAATAAGTTATTCTTTGTATACTAGGAATTAAAAAAACAAAATTCTGATATACTTTCTTTACCAGTTTTCCATGGTTTGTCATGATCTATGCAGAAACCATTATTTCAGTGGCTAAAAATCTGCCCTGTGATCACACATTAAAGGTTTAGAGCAGAGATCTTGAAAAACAAGACACATTGAGACCTAATGTATTTTAGAAAATTGTATCCATTACACAAATATATATATTTTTTTCCAATAGTGGAGAATAAAGATACTTTGAAACATTTAGCTTCTGTCTATGCAAATAACCACCCTACAATCCATCTCGGACACCCAGGATGCCCTAACAAGTCTGGTTCGTATACATGATGCAGATTAATCCATAGTTTGTTTATGCTGCCAGATTTTGGAGATTTACACTTTTGTATTTTTTTGCTTTTAGATGAGAATATTCCTGGAGGAGTGATCAATGGCGCTGAATGGAGAGGACATCAAGGCAGCATGAAGGTAAGCCTCAACGGCTTAAAGTTAACTGTACATATATAACACCATTAAACATCAAATTCCTTATCAATTAGAAGAATTGTTTGCCTTTTACATACTGTTTAAAAAAAAAAAAAAAGTTCCAATGCAGAGTTATGACATTTACTGTTTGGCACCAGCTAGGGTTCATCGAGTATAGTAATGTGCACGTCCCCTAATGAGCGGAGTGCTGGTGGTCACACATGCTCAGTCACTCCTCCAACACAGGTGTCCTTGTACCGATCCTCTGTGCACAGCAGAATTGCAGGTAAAGGTATTTTTATGTTAGAATCGCTGCAAATTTTTTTTTTTATTAATCCAATTAGCTTTTATTGAAACCATGGCAGATACAAAATCATACATGGTAAATGAAGATTACATTTGTCAACCGCCTGCACATAAGGGCACCATACATTAGTATACTCCAAGACAATCCGGTTACAATTCCTCTGCCTTACATTTTAACCACACAACAACATGGGGGGGAGATGGGGACTTCATTCAAGTAAGTGGGCACAAGAACAAAGAGGGGAGGGGAAGAAGGTAGGGTTGGGGGGAGTGGGACGGGAGGTTAGTAAGGGTAGAGGGTTAGATGCCTGCCTGCATTACCAACCTCAGCCCACCAGCCGGGGCCATCAACTCCTCCTAGACCTCTCTCATAACCTGCTGTCTGTCAGGGTCTCAATGCTTTAGCCCCCTGGCTAGCCAAGCCAGGCCTATGATTCCATCAGCTGTATCTCAACTAGGTGCTCTTTGCCGGGGGAATAGTTGTGTAATAGGTGTTGCATGGCTGGATGACAGCCAGGGTTCCCATATTTTAAGGATTCTAGTTTTTTGTTTTAGGGAGTGGGCAAGACAGTATTCATATTGGCATTGTTGGTCGATCCTACTATATAACTCGGCTCCAGAGGGAGCTTCAGTGGCCTTCCACAAATGGCTCAGACACTGTCTGGCAGCTAATAAAATTTGCACAATCAGTCCCCTAAAATTCTGCGGGTACGAGTCTATGCCCAAATTCAGAACTGCCAGCCCTGGGTTGCGGTTGGTGTGCACACCTGTCATTTCACTAATTAGTCTAAAAACTGCTATCCAAAAAGGTTGGACCCTCAGACAGTGCCACCAACAGTGTCCCAGTGATCCCCTCTGGAGGCAGCCCTTCCAACAGAATTTTGAGTAGTTGGGGATGTAATGCGCCAATTTTGCCGGCGTAAGGTACCAACGTAGATGCACCTTTTTCAGTTGTTCCAAATAGTTAATGCATTTTGAGGATCTTTGCACCCACTGTGTCGCAGTATGCCATGCCGAGGGGGAGGTGTTAACAATAGAACTACTGGACGCGTGACACCCATATAAAAATACATGGTGCAAAGTAGTCAAAATTACTACCTCAATAGTTCTAGTGTTAATGTCTAAATCTGATTCCCATTTAGTCATGTATGGGAGCTTTTGCTTGTCAGAGGGGTTGTTCAACCATTTGTAGGTTAAAGAGATTCCCGGTTGCCTCATTAGTTTTATAAACAATAGTGCCTTAACAGTGGGTAAGGTCGGGTTTGATCCCGGGGGGAATTTCGTCGTGCTTAGAAAATGGCGAATCTGCAGGTGTTTATAAAAACACCCCTTTAGGGAGGGGTGCTCCCGAAGTATATCGTTAAAGGGCCTAACTCTGCACCATCGTACATGTCCGCCAAAACCCACCGCCTCCCATTTACTCAAATTTGTATATGGAATGTGGGATTCTAATGCTCAAAGCGAAATTACTGACAGCGGGACCTGGATCTGCAAATTACTGTTAAAGCTGCTATTAAAGGGAACCTGTCAGGTGTAATATGCACCCAGAGCCACAAGCAGTTCTGGGTGCATATTGCTAATCCTTGGAGATCTTTATAAAAAGTATTTCTAAAGATCCTCTATGATATACTAATGAGGCCAGGGACTAGGCACAAGGGCGTTACTGCCCTTGGCTATTCAGCCCCTTAAGCATCTAAGCAGACCCCTGTGGGCGTGCCAACATGCTAATGAATGCGCAGTGTCAGAGGCATGGTTGCTCACCTCTGCTGCCACCACGCACGGCGCGGAGTTTCAGCTCAGTGCACATGATTCCCGGATTTCCGGTCATATGCACTAGGAAGCCGTGTGTACGCGTCCTGGCTTCACACTGGTGTAGTGTGCATGACCGGAAGTGCTGGGACTTCTGATCATGAGCACTGACCCTATGCCCGGCGTTCTGAGGCGGTGCAATGGACACAGGTAAGCACATCACTGCCGATGATGACGCTGGGCAGTGAGCTTTGACTAGCATGTTAGCACGCCCCTGTGGGTGTACTAACATGCTAAAAAGGTGTCATGAGCACAAGAACTAATGCCCTTGTGCCTAGTTCCTCATTAGCATATCATAAAAAATCTTTAGCAATACGTTTTCTAAAGATCTCTTTATCTATGCTACTAGATAAAGGGACAGTTAAGCTGGGGTCACACTAAACGACAGCGACAACGACGTCGCTGTTACGTCACCATTTTCTGTGACATAGCAGCGACCTTGTCGCTGTTATGATCGCTGCTTGGCTGTCAAACACAGCAGCCGAAGCAGCGATCATAACGACACGCGTCGCTGTGCTGCAACATGTGCAGAGAGCAGGGAGCCGCGCACACTGAGCGCTGGCTCCTTGCTCTCCTACCTACAGTACACATCGGGTTAATTAACCCGATGTGTACTGCAGCTACATGTCACAGTGCATAGAGCAGGGAGCCGCGCACACTGCTTAGCGCTGGCTCCTTGCTCTCCTAGCTACAGTACACATCGGGTTAATTAACCCGATGTGTACTGCAGCTACATGTCACAGTGCAGGGAGCAGCGCACATTGCTTAGCGCTGGCTCCTTGCTCTCCTAGCTACAGTACACATCGGGTTAATTACACGATGTGTACTGCAGCTACATGTGCACAGAGCAGGAGCCGGCACTGGCAGCGTGAGAGCGGCGGAGGCTGGTAACGAAGGTAAATATCGGGTAACCACCTTGGTTACCCGATGTTTACCCTGGTTACAGTTTACCGCAGCTGCCAGATGCCGGCTCCTGCTCCCTGCTCGCTTCATTTCGTCGCTCTCTCGCTGTCACACACAGCGATGTGTGCGTCACAGCGGGAGAGCGACGAGCAAAAAATGAAGCTGGACATTCAGCAACGAGCGGCGACCTCACAGCAGGGGCCAGCTCGTTGCTGGATGCCACACACAGCGACAGCGACGGGACGTCGCTGCAACGTCACAGAAAATGGTGACGTAGCAGCGACGTCGTTGTCGCTGTGTGTGACACCACCTTTAGGCCGGGATTAGCAATATACACCCAGAACTGCTCGTGGTTCTGGGTGCATATTGCACCTGACAGGTTCCCTTTAACAGCATTTTAGGAGTTTTGCCATGAAAATGATTCTTGGGATAATCAAAGCGGCTAAAAACACTCTTTGATGGTAGACTGGTAAAAGTAAACAGGGTTGATGTGCATCCTATATAAAGAAATCCCAGTAAGGGAGATTTCCTTCTTTTATCATTTTAGAAACACATGTTTACCTTCTAACTTGTACTTGTGATGGGATCAGGACAGCCCACCGCTGTATTAATGTAACACACAGCATTAGACGTTGGGCCAATTAATGACTTTAATGTGTTTACTTGGTTTTTGGTTGCAGGATTTCAGCGTCACCCGTGGTCATTGCCCAGAGATCACAGTCTATACTAGTTGCTGTTTATTCCCTGGCGCTGGGCAGCTGAAGTCCCTGTGGACTGACAACAAAAGAGCACTTCTTGCCATGTTGGTGGAGGTAAGAATCATTGTACGATTCCTTCTACTTCCACTGGTTTCATGTCCCTAAAAATATTCACATTGGTTTTTAGATATTTCAGGGTGGTTGCATGTCGCACATTAAATAGTTTTTCTTGCTGAAGGATTAACCAAGGTTCAATTTCTTTTTTTTATTTTTATTTGTTTATTTTATCTTTATTATAAATCAAGAAACTTTTGTATTACATTTTATTATAGAAATCTGCTTATTTTTCCTCCTGGACTGATCATTCATTCTCTAAATTCTCAATTTATGGGCAAAATTTGTCATCATTGAAAGCAGATTTTTTCATTACTGAGAGGAGAGGACAGTTGGTGCTCATAAAGTTGTATGGAGAATTGTCTCTCATTTCAAGAGAACTTGCAGCAGGATATGTGTCTGCCTTCAGCTCCTCACCTCGGCATAGAATTTTAAAAGCACCAACTGTATCTCCTGTTTCACTAATGTGAAAATGTCGTCTTCACGAAATACAGATTTTACCCATGAAATGAGGGTGAAAGATCAACGCAGGAGGAGGAAACAGCAGATTTCGCTAATATGTATTACAAAGTTTATTTTTTTCAAGTGTACTATTGATTTATGAAAAATAAATTAAAATGACAGCTACCCTTTAACCCCTTCATGATCTATGACGTACCGGTACATTTATAAGTCGTGCTGTTCCTTTTAATAGTGGCAAGCAGATTGGAGATCCGCCCACCGCTGTTAACTGGTTAAATCCTGCTGTCAATTTTGGTCAGTGGAATTTAATGGTTGCCAGCTGGGAGCACGTTATTGCCCGTTCCCATCGGCGGCCCCGTGATGTGATCACGGGCACCAGTGGGTTGTCAGGACAGCCGGGAGTCAGCTGATGACCCCTGTGTCTGTCATGACAAACCTTCTGTGATCGCCTTCGTTCATAGGCACACAGCATTTTGTGCTGTACAGAGCGGTACTGATGCCTTGCTCTCTATAGCATAGGCAATTGGAAGGTCACATTTAAAGACCCCTAAGGGGAATAGTAAACAATAAAAAGTGGGGGGGGGGGGAAAGTTTTAAAAATATGAATACAAAACCGACAAATTCAAATCACTCCCACTTTAGCCAATGGAAAATAAAACGTTTAAATTATACACATATTTGGTATCGCCACTTTCAGAAATGTCCGAGCTATCAAAATATAAAATTAATTAATTTGATCGGTACCACAGCGTAACGAAAAAAATATATATATCAAAGTGCCAGAATTCCAATTTTTGGGCTGACGCAACATTGCAATACAATACAATAAAAACATCGCATCTACCCAAAAATGTTATTTGTAAAAACATCAGCTCAAGACACAAAAATAAGGCATTACACAGCCACCATGAGAATGGTATGGGTTTTGGAAAATGGCAATAAAAGCTCTGTTTATTTAATTATTTTTTTTGACAAATTTCTGATATTTTGTTTCACCAATTAGATAAAAAAAAAAAAAACCTATACAAGTTTCATATCTACGAACACGTACTGACCTGGGGAATCATATTGTTAAGTCAGTTATACTATATAGTGAGCATGGTAAATAAAAAAGCCGAAAAACAATTGTGGAACAGTTATAGCTCTTAGAAGAAGGGAGAGGGAAAATCACAAGGTGATGAGGGGGTTCTCCAAGCATTGTTATAAAAAATACACTTAAAGTTATTTAGAAAAAAAAAAGTTATTTAGCTAAAGGTAACCTTTATTTAGTGCACTGCCATAAATTAGTGTGCAGGACACACAGTAGAACGGGCTGCGTGAATAACCTCTTCTTAGCCATTAAAAGGTATCACAACTCCAAAATTATAATTTAGTTTCTTTCACTGAGAACAATCAATCAATTTTCAACTTGCTAACACGGTACCCAAGATTTTTCTCTTGTTACTAACATCTTCTCGAGTCGTATGTAAGATCAGAGCAGCAACTTGGAATCGTGAACTCTCATTCCTCTGTTCAATCAACCTGACAAGACGCTGTGCAAAGTGGACTGAAGGAGAAGATAAACATCGTTCTGTAGTGGACTGAGAATGAAGATCCATCGGAGTCAGCCTGACCGTTTTAGCCCAGTGCAAGGGAGTACGTCGATCTCCCTCTTCATGCAACCTATCCTAGAACGGGTGCACACTGATAGATGGAAGTTGCCATCTTTAAATTCCTGACAGAGAGCACTAGATAAAGCCTACCCTTTTGCTATATAAAGAAATTTAGAAAAATGTTTAATATTTAGTATTTTGTTTTATTTATTTAATAACCTCTCTCTAAGAACTTTAAGAATGGAAGTCGAAGGTGCAAAAAAGTTATAGTGATATAAATAAATATATATTTATATTCAGAGATTCAGGTAGCACTGTGCGCATCACAGGGTTAAAAAAAAAAGGTAACCAGAACCAGCAGTAACGTAAATGGAAATTGAACGTGTAATAGAAGGCGGATTTAAAGGATTCCATCAATAAGTGATAGGAACTGAATACAGCTCGCTCCGCTCACCTGTACTTTGACAATAGAGCAGCATTCATAGCAGGCAAGTGTGTGTTCCCCAATTGTATAACACTAGTCCTCTTTATGTGCTATGTTCTTTTACATTATATTTTCTGTAGGATTTACCCTACCCATCATTTTGTGATGTTAGAAGGTGTAGTATCCCACTCTCAAATATAAGGTACAGGCCATGCTGTAGGGATGGCATACACATTAGAAGGGAAACCTACTCACAACTGTTTTTCTCCTTTCAGGTACATAAAGGCGTACATGGCGTCGTAAAGGATGAGAAAGGAAAACCTGTCCCTAAAGCGACAATTATTTTCAATGAAGGCGTAAAAGTGTACACTAAGGAGGGAGGATACTTCCATGTTCTGCTTGCACCAGGTTTCCATAACATTAACGCCATTGCGGAGGGATTCCAGCAGCAGCATACACAGGTATTACTTTCTCTGATGTAGATTGACTCCGAGGTGGACTGTAAGCTGGAAATCTTTCTGTTCAACCTCAGGTTCTCCTTTATTATTATTATTATTGTTTATTTATAGAGCACCATTGATTCCATGGTGCTGTACATGAGGGGGTTACATACAGAATACATGTACACGTTACAATAGACAGACTAGCACAGGGGGAAGAGGGCCCTGCCCTTGCGGGCTTACATCCTAAAGGATTTTGGGGAGGAGACAGTAGGTGGGGTGTAGGTGGGGCGGTAGCTCCGCACGGTGGTGGGGCGGCAGCTCCGCACGGTGGTGGGGGCGGCAGCTCCGCACGGTGGGGTGGGGCGGCAGCTCCGCACGGTGGTGGGGCGGCAGCTCCGCACGGTGGTGGGGCGGCAGCTCCGCACGGTGGTGGGGCGGCAGCTCCGCACGGTGGTGGGGCGGCAGCTCCGCACGGTGGTGGGGCGGCAGCTCCGCACGGTGGTGGGGCGGCAGCTCCGCACGGTGGTGGGGCGGTAGCTCCCCACGGTGGTGGGGCGGCAGCTCCGCACGGTGGTGGGGCGGCAGCTCCGCACGGTGGTGGGGCGGCAGCTCCGCACGGTGGTGGGGCGGCAGCTCCGCACGGGTGTGGGGCGGCAGCTCCGCACGGGGGTGGGGCGGCGGCTCCGCACGGGGGTGAAGCAGTGAGGTGTTATGGTTAGTTTACTTCCTTCTGAATGCTTTCAGGTTTAAAGGGGTTGTTCCAAGAACAAGGTAAACGTTAATTAATAGATCTTGCACTAATAAGTTGTACAGTTGGATGTGCTTTTAAACAAAAATGTTCCTGTACTGAGATCTTTTAAATATGCCCCTTCTATATACTGTTGCTTGTATCCAAGAATGCAGAGATGCTCCAGCTCATATAATACAGCTCCTGGCCAGGGGAAGAAGCATAAGTTACTTATGATAAGCGAGTATACAGACGAAACAGCACATAGCTGTTTGTGTGAGAGAACACACATCTCTGTCTGTTTTATCACAGTAATAAGTGTTTTTTTCCTCGTCACCAGTCCTGTGAGCTCATCATAAATCAAGTCAATGACCTATATAAACAGCAGTTACTGGAGCTCCTATATCACTGAGTTGATTTGTGATATTTTCAGAGGGCTGGAGATGCAGCAGAAAGATTCATTACTGTGATAAAACAGGCAGGGAAAATGTGTTACCTGAGAAAGTAGCAGCTGCGAGTACCTATTTTGTCTGTGTACTCACTTATAAATGGCTTGTGTTTCCTACCCTGGCCATGAGCTGTGGTATATGCTGACCATTAACTGGAGTAGGTCTGCACGGTCAGACACGGCCATTACACAGTGCATAGCAGGGGCACATTTATAAATTATCTCAGCACAGGAACATTTTTTTATTTAACGCATCCAATTGTGAAACATTATTAATCATTATTATTCCAAGATCTATTGATTAAAATGTACTTTTGCTCGTATGAAAATCCCTTTAAGTAGTTGATAATGTCCATTTAAACCCTTTCCCAGTGTGGAACAAAAGTATGCCACACCTCCCTATCAAAATAAACAATAAAAAGCAATCAAAACATTGTATCACAAATTGATATAATTAAATTCCTCAGCTCACCACTCAAAAAATGAGCTCACAGAGGTCTGCAGACTAAAAAATAAAAACATTGCAGGTCTTAAAGGTACTGAGCTGAAAAAATAATTTTGTTCTCTTATTTTTACCACATAATGAGCACCATAAAAAAAAAAAAAAAAAAAAGCCAGCCAGAATTGTGGGGGTTTTTTCCCCATTACTTGACCACACTTTCATTTTTTTTCCTGTTTTCCAGTGTATTAATTGGTAAGGGCAATGCTGTTATTCAAAATTACATCTGTTTCTACACAAAGATTCAAATATAACTTTGTCGACAGAAAAATAAAGCGTTATGACTCTTGAAGGAAGGCGAAGGAAAAAGCAAAAGAACAGAAATTGAATTGGCTGCAGTGTAAGGCTGAGTTCACATGTCCTGTAATTGTGCATCATCACAAATCTGTTTGCAGAAAAAGTTGTGCTAACACAACACAAAAAGACAAAAGTCTGTTGTTGAATAACGAATGTCGGCCGGATCCGTTTTTAACATGTGGACTCTATAGAGAACTGATTTGGATTGCTATTTATCCATTTGTAACAGATCCGTTCAAAAAACAACGGATCCATTACAAATGCAAGTACAATAGATGGCTAAGTAGCAATTCGTTAACGGATCCGTTGTACATAGACTGCAATATTAAAAAAACAAATCCAGCAGAAATCAGTTTTCCAATGGATCCGTTCTAACGAATGACTACATGACATGTGAACACAGCCTTAAGAAGTAAAGGGAGTATTTTAGCTTTGTTTTAGAGCCGCAGCCAGGTGGTGGTCCATCAGGAAGGAAGTACCGTATTTTTCGGACTATAAGATGCACCTGACTATAAGATGCACCTGACCATAAGACGCACCCTGGTTTTAGAGGAGGAAAATAAGAAAATAAAATTTTAACCAAAAAATGTGGTCATGACACACTTATGGGGCGAGGATCTGCTGCTGACACTGTTATGGGAGTAATGTCCCCAAATTCTCTACTAAGGTACCCCATTCTGGTAACGATCCTGCTGCCTTGTATATGATCCTGCTCATATACCCCATCCTGCTCATATACCCCCATCCTGCTCATATACCCCCATCCATCCTGCTCATAAAATACCTCCATCCTGCTATATACCCCATCCTGCTCATAAAATACCCCCATCCTGCTCATAAAATACCCCCATCCTGCTCATAAAATAGCCCCATCCTGCTCATAATATACCCCCATCCTGCTCATAATATACCCCCATCCTGGTACATGAACTGTATCCTGTGGCACAGAAAAAAAAATAAACGTTTATACTCACCTTTCCTCACTCCATACAGCACCAATCATCTTCCTTTCTGTCTCAGCTGCAGCGCCGCTGAGTGGAGCCGTCACCGTGTGTGGAGCCGTCCCCTGCAGCATCGCGATGTCTTCCTGTCTGTCCCGGTCAGCTGATCTGTGTGGACGCTAGCGGCGAGCACAGCGATAACGTCATCGCTGTGCTCACCGCTTTCTACATAGATCAGCTGACCGGGACAGACAGGAAGACATCGCAATGCTGCAGGGGACGGCTCCACAAACTGGGACGGGTGAGTTATACTGATTCACTGCACCCCGCGCTGATGATGATGCACGAGGGCAGTGAATACAGCCGTACATGATCACTCCAGGCTGTAGTTGCCAGGGGTGATCATGCGGGCAGGCTGTTTAATATGCGTGCATCCCCCGCCCACCTGTCAGAGCTGACTTCAGCGCTGAGAAATGATGGTCAGGAGGATGGGCGTGCATATTAAATGAGCGGGACCACGTGGTCATGGCAGGCTGCTGCAGCCTGCTCGTGCCCCCGATGACCCTCATTCCCCGCAGCCACATTCAAGACCATAAGACGCACCCCCCACTGTCCTCCAACATTTGGGGGGAAAAAAGTGCGTCTTATGGTCTGAAAAATACGGTAGTATACGGTCTTCCTTTTTTTTTTTTTATTTATTTTTTAATATATACTTTGAGTCCAAAAACTACACCAAAAATTACCTGTGTGATTGCAACTTAACATGTTTTATAGCGTATGGACTGTCTTGACATCTTAACTAATCTTGACATTGAACTTTCTCTTCCAAATCCTTGTAGAAAATATTTAAGCATTGTTCCCATGTTTCTGCTGTGATATCACTTCAACGTGTGAACGCACCACATAAGGTTACATTCCACCATTACAAACACCAAAAAAATCCAGTTTTTGTTGTGGTTTTGCTCCAGTTTTGATGGTTTCAAATTGGAACAAAGAGAAAATGTTCCTAGAAATGTCTTGACAATGCAGTGCCAGCCTTGAACACGCCTTGTGGTGATGTTACTGCCGCTCAATCACTGCATACATAGTGAGGAAGGACAAAATCCAGTGTAGCAAGAACAGTTGTGCAGTGAGGGGCTTGGTTTTGGGATACTGTAGATTTCAGTTTAATTAAACATTTGTTTTGCTTTATTTTTAATTCATATATATATATATATTAGATCCTCGTTCACACGGTGTAGTTTGCTTTTTTGACTTGCTTCACTTTCATTTGCAGGTTCATGTTAGACACGATGCAGCCAGCCTTGTAGAAATAATATTTGTCATGGATAACCGCATTTTCGGGCTGCCCAGAGAGTTGGTTGTAACTATTGCAGGTATGACATTGTTTGTCACTGTTAAATTTACATATAATGCTAATTCTTGCTGAGCTTAGACGTAAAAACCCTTTTCACATCACTTAAAGGGAATCTGTCACCAGGTTTTTGTTCCCCCATCTGAGAGCTGCATAATGTAGAGACAGGGACCCTGATTCCAGCGATGTGTCACTTACTGAGTTGTTTGCTGTCATTTTGTCATACAATCAATGTTTTCCCTGCTGCAGATCTATCAGTTATACAGAGCTCATGAATATGCTGGACTACCTGCATCAAACCAAGTAGTCCTCTAATGATGATCTACTGCTGATTAAACTGTGATTTTATCAAAACTACATTAACCCCTTCACGACCCATGACTGATATATCTGTCATGGATCATGTGAGGTTAATCCCCGCCCCCTGCCGTGGGCAGTTCGCGGCGATCCGCGCACATATCAGCTGTTTTTAACAGCTGACATCTGCGCTTGGAAGTTACAAGTGGAATCGCTTCCACCTGCAACTTTTAACCCCTTTCATCTCGCTGCCAAAGTCTGGCAGCGAGATGTATATGCGCGTGGCCATTACTTTCACTTACCGCCGCCCCCTCCGGAAGTCACGTGCGTGATCACGTGACTTTTGGTGGTTGCCATGGTAGCACAGGGTCATGTGATGACTCCTGTAGCTCACATGAATTAGTTTCGGTTTCACTTGGCCCGGAGCCGAGTGAAGCAAAAAGTGAGTATATCTGCTGTGTAACTGTGATCAGCAGATAGGGCAGAGCGATTGGATTGTTGATCCATATAGCCCCCTAGGGGGACTAGTAAAATAAAAAAAAAGTGAAAAAAAAATAAAACTTTTAAAAAGAAAACCTAAAAGTTCAAATCACCCCCCTTTCACCCCATTGAAAATTAAAGGGTTAAAAAAATAAAAAAATATACACATTTGGTATCGCCGCATTCAAAATTGCCCGATCTATTAAAATGTAAAATTAATTAATCTGATTGGAATTTATTTGCTGCTATGCCATTTACCAAATGACAAAATTACGTTTTTTGGTTGCTGCAAGTTTTGCGCAAAATGCAATAACAGGCGATCAAAATGTAGCATCTGCACAAAAATGGTACCGTTAAAAATGTCAGCTCGAGACGCAAAAAATAAGCTGTCAGTGAGCCATAGATCCCGGAAAATGGCCACGCTATGGGTTTTGGAAAATGGCGCAAAACGTACGCCACTTTTATTGGACCAGCTTGTGAATTTTTCTTTAACCCCCTTAGATACAAGTAAACCTATACATGATGGTGTCTACAAACTCGCACCGACCTGAGGCATCACAACAACACATCAGTTTTACAATATAGTGAACATGGTGAATATAATATCCCAAACACTATTGTACGATCACACTTTTCTTGCAGTTTTTCCACACTTGGAATTTGCTGTTTTCCAGTACACTGTATGGTAAAACTTATGGTTTCATTTAAAAGTACATCTCGTCCCACAAAAAACAAGCCTCATATGGCAAGATTGACGGAAAAATAAAAAAAGTTACGGCTCTTGGAAGAAGGGGAGCAAAAAAAGAAAAACGGAAAGCGCCCGTGTGCTGAAGGGGTTAAGCTGCCCAGTAAGTGACACATCTCTGGAATCAGGATCTCTGCCCCTACATGATGCTGCTATCAGATTAGATGGCAAAAATTTGGTAACAGATTCCCTTTAAGAGATATCTGTTCTCCCATACCGCTTTATAAATCAAATGATTGTTGAAGTCAAAGGCTATTTTCTAGGAAAACTTATCAGGATTAAAAAATAATGTATAAGTTTCTGTATGTATGTAAGTATAGATGTAATATTAGTGAATATAAACAGTGTACACAGTGCTGGTTGTGTATTGCATGTCCATGTCTTGCTTGTGAGGTCCGGTTGCAAGACACAAGCCTTTTCATGGAAAGAAAAGCATCCAAGCCCGGCTATATTTTGCCAAAACCTACATCAATAAAAGCATTAATAGTTTCTTTTTATCATTTAACAAAATGCAAAGTGAATTAATAAGTAGATCTAGGTATGACCTCCCTGTGCCTTAAAAACAGAATCAAAACCCTCAGCGGGGTGCTGCAGAACTAACCACAGATCTTTAGATCTGAGACGTCTGGCAAGAAGGGGCTTTCAAGGACAAATTGCAGCCAAAAAAGTCATCCCTGTGATGTGGAAACAAGGCCAAGTGACTTAACTATGCACAAAAACATAGAAATGGGGTACAGATAAGTGGCAGCAGGTGCCCTGGACTGATGAGTCAAAATGTGAAATATTTGGCTGTAACTAAAGGCATTTTGTTTGCTCAAGGACTGGAGAGCGGTGCAATGAGCGTCCACAGGGAGCAGTGGAGCATGGTGGAGGCTCCTTACAAGTTTGGGGATTTTATTTCAGCAAATGTAATTGAAGTAGTCCTATCCCAATATGGAGTAGGTGTAATAATATTATCCAATACCTCAAGTTAGAAATGTAATATAGTTCTCCTGATTAGTTATGCCGTTTACTTCATATGCAGGGCATTGCAGTAGCTTAGGTATCCAAGGTTAAGACCACTAGGAACTGTTTATATGACTGGTCGTAAACATGGATACCTAAGCCACTGCAATGCCTTGCACCTGAGGTAAGCGACCTAACTAATCAGGAGATCTATACTACATTTCTAATTGGAGGTATTTTTTTAATTATTTATTATTATTATTATTTATTATTATTATGCGATGGTTATACCCCTTTATGAACTATAATCGCCTTAAGAATTGCAAGGAGACCTGCAAGTGATAAGACCCAACGAAGCCCTGTTCTCAACATAGTCTGTCTGGGATTATCTATAGAAGATCTGTGGCACGGGGCAGCACGGTGGCTCAGTGGTTAGCACTGGAGTCTTGCAGCGCTGGGGTCCTGGGTTCAAATCCCACCAAGGACAACATCTGCAAGGAGTTTGTATGTTCTCCTCGTGTTTGCGTGGGTTTCCTCCGGGTTCTCCAGTTTCCTCCCACACTCCAAAGACATACAGATAGGGACTCTAGATTGTGGGCCCCAATGGGGACAGTGTTGCCAATGTATGTAAAGCGCTGTGGAATTAATAGCGCTATATAAATGAATAAAATTATTATTAATTATTATCTGTGGTTAGTTCTCTAAGATGTTTGGAAAAGCCTCCTAGTTGAATTCCATCAAAAACTGTGTGTAAGTGTAATTGATGCTGCTTTGAAGGCACAGGACGGTCACAACAAATATTGATTCGATTTTAAATTTTCCTGTTTGTTCAATCACTGTACATTTTGTTAATTGATAAAAAAAAAAAAATAAACTTATCGCTTCTATTTTTTAAAAGAAACCTTCTAAGACCGCTTCTATACAGTAGCCATTTATTTGTTTATAACACACTAAGGTTCTAAAAACAAAGGAAGAACTGAGGGAGGGAAGCTGTGCAGTGGGGAGAAGGGGGGGGGAGCTGTGCAGCGGGGAGAAGGGGGGGGGAGCTGTGCAGTAGGGAGAAGGGGGGGGAGCTGTGCAGTAGGGAGAAGGGGGGGAGCTGTGCAGTAGGGAGAAGGGGGGGAAGCTGTGCAGTGGGGAGAAGGGGGGAAAGCTGTGCAGTAGGGAGAAGGGGGGGAAGCTGTGCAGTGGGGAGAAGGGGGGGAAGCTGTGCAGTGGGGAGAAGGGGGGGAAGCTGTGCAGTGGGGAGAAGGGGGGGAAGCTGTGCAGTGGGGAGAAGGGGGGGAGCTGTGCAGTGGGGAGAAGGGGGGGAGCTGTGCAGTAGGGAGAAGGGGGGGGAGCTGTGCAGTGGGGAGAAGGGGGAAAGCTGTGCAGTGGGGAGAAGGGGGGAAAGCTGTGCAGTGGGGAGAAGGGGGGAAAGCTGTGCAGTGGGGAGAAGGGGGGGAAGCTGTGCAGTGGGGAGAAGGGGGGGAAGCTGTGCAGTGGGGAGAAGGGGGGGAAGCTGTGCAGTGGGGAGAAGGGGGGAAAGCTGTGCAGTGGGGAGAAGGGGGGAAAGCTGTGCAGTGGGGAGAAGGGGGGAAAGCTGTGCAGTGGGGAGAAGGGGGGAAAGCTGTGCAGTGGGGAGAAGGGGGGAAAGCTGTGCAGTGGGGAGAAGGGGGGGAAGCTGTGCAGTGGGGAGAAGGGGGGGAGCTGTGCAGCGGGGAGAAGGGGGGGGAGCTGTGCAGCGGGGAGAAGGGGGGGGAGCTGTGCAGCGGGGAGAAGGGGGGGGAGCTGTGCAGCGGGGAGAAGGGGGGGGAGCTGTGCAGCTGGGAGAAGGGGGGGGAGCTGTGCAGCGGGGAGAAGGGGGGGGGAGCTGTGCAGCGGGGAGAAGGGGGGGGAGCTGTGCAGCGGGGAGAAGGGGGGGGAGCTGTGCAGCGGGGAGAAGGGGGGGGGAGCTGTGCAGCGGGGAGAAGGGGGGGGGGAGCTGTGCAGCGGGGAGAAGGGGGGGGGAGCTGTGCAGCGGGGAGAAGGGGGGGGGGAGCTGTGCAGCGGGGAGAAGGGGGGGGGAGCTGTGCAGCGGGGAGAAGGGGGGGGGAGCTGTGCAGCGGGGAGAAGGGGGGGGGAGCTGTGCAGCGGGGAGAAGGGGGGGGGGGAGCTGTGCAGCGGGGAGAAGGGGGGGAGCTGTGCAGCGGGGAGAAGGGGGGGGAGCTGTGCAGCGGGGAGGAGGGGGGGGGGGACGCTGTGCAGCGAGGAGGGGGGGGGAAACGCTGTGCAGGGAGGGGGGGGGGAAACGCTGTGCAGCGAGGAGGAGGGCGGGAAAAAAGTTAGAAATGTGGATTATACTGCAGGTTCACCATGGATTTGAATTGAATGCTGTGTGCATTTGTAGCAGGAAAATTTGTTGTGTGTGACTTTACCCCTATAAAAAAAATTGTTTAAAAGAACTGAGTCCTCAGTGGTTGATACCTTTTAATGGCTAACTGAAAAGATGGTAATTATTGCAAGCTTTCGAGACTACTCAGGTCTCAAGAAAACCTGAGTAGTCTCGAAAGCTTGCAATTATTACCATCTTTTCAGTTAACCATTAAAAGGTATCAACCACTGAGGACTCAGTTCTTTTAAACAATTTGTTTATCTCTACTGGCTAACACGGTACAAAGATATATTTTACTTTTACCCCTATAGTGTGTCTTTACCCCTATAGTGTGTCTTTACCCCTATAGTGTGTCTTTACCCCTATAGTGTGTCTTTACCCCTATAGTGTGTCTTTACCCCTATAGTGTGTCTTTACCCCTATAGTGTGTCTTTACCCCTATAGTGTGTCTTTACCCCTATAGTGTGTCTTTACCCCTATAGTGTGTCATTTTCTGTTGGCTTGCTGATTAAATATTTGTAGATGTTCTTGCCCTTAATGTTAAACTAGATTATTCCTGGTTTCTTTTCAGGGGCCACAATGACTGCTCTACTATTGACGGCCTGCATCATCTGGTGCGTCTGTTCAATCAAGTCCAATAGGCACAAAGATGGATTCCATCGGTTGAGGCAAAACAATGATGACTATGAGGATGAAATCCGCTTGATGTCTGCTGGATCAAAGAAATCCCTCCTAAGTAATGAATTCCAGGATGAAACCGACACCGAGGAGGAGACACTATATACCAGCAAGCATTAAATACCCCCACAGCGAGGACGAGTCGCTCCAGGCCGGATACGGAGGTCTCTCCACAATCGGGAACAATTCCTACCTTGGCTGCGGCCTCGTCCTGCGCTCTGTATCTGCACATTTGCCATTGACCTTTTCTTGAACTACTTTTTGTGTTAAGTGCTTTTTTTCATTTTTACAATTTTCTTGTGTGTTTGTGTATGTCTGGATCCCATTGTCTTCTAGCAAAATAACATGACAAGCAAGGATCGCAACGACAGTGGATTCCTTATGAAGCCTTACCAGCTGCATAGTCGCCACTCAGCGGCCCCTTATAGGGGGCTTAGGATTTATTGCAATATTTGGCGAGGTGCCTCACCGAGCCGCCGTACTTCTTTCTATTCTATGCTTTCTCTACATATAAGAACAATGTGACTTTAGGGTGAACGTGTTGTCAGCTTGTTGTATATGGTAACTGACTGATTGAAATTTTGTATTGAATAGGTTTTATTTCTGCCATTTGAGGGGGGGAAAAAAAAGAATGTTTTTGCCTGAGAGCAGTTTTATAATAGTCACAGATGGTTTAGGGTCTCCAGGTTTTTCGTAATGGGGGGTTATGGAACAAAGAGTGTAATTTAATGTTCTTTTTTAGCCACTACAATAATGAAGGCGACGTTGTAGGTACAGTGACTGCCTCTATCCCCGAGCTGCTGACTGGTCAGCACGTGTTCATTTTCTTATCTTTGGCCATTTCTGCTATGTGGCAATAAGCACATTTCTATGATCATGTTTGTCCTTTAATCCATCACTCACCATGGCAGTAATATCCAACATTTTGTCAAACAAACCTCCTATTGCATCCGCTAAATTTCACTAGAATGCACTAATATTCCATTATTTGGAATGCTAAATATTCCGCTAATACTGTATAACAAGAAAGTTTGCTCCATCCGTATCATGTGATAGGTTATAGATAAGTTTGATAAAATCACGTTGATGGCGACTGTGATTTCTGGGACCTTCGCTGATTTTTTCGAAGATTCCTTACACCCAATTGGCACTTATTTGAACTTTTTTTTATTTCTGTTCCAGTAATCAGCGCAAAGGACTATATAAATTAGGGCAAGTCCAGAGATGCCAGAATATTTTCAAAGGTATTCCACAGCAGAATCAACTTGCATTTTACCCTTCTGCATTATAGAGGTTAAATGCTGTGGATTTGATCATTTGCAGTATGCTGTTTTCCCCACTATACGTGGATAGTGTTTTCTTCATGCAGATTTACTGTACTGTGATTTGCTGCTGATTTGCAGTGAGTAATCCACTACATTTGGACAAGTAATTTACTTTTAATATTGCCAGTATCGGTAGCTGAGGCAAAGGGTTTGGGGCTCTATATAGAGTTCTTTCATTTTTTTTTATTTTTTTTTTTAAGTCAATGGTTGTCCACAATCAGACTTAAAGCCAATCCGTCATTATGTTCTACAATGCACACTACATACATTATTAAATAGGTCCGGTAGACCTGATGAGGCTGGTGTACTTACTGTAAAAAAAATCTATGTAAATTATTTTTGGACGGTTTACTGTCTAAACCTAATGGGGTAATCTGGGACTTTTGGGATTTTTTTTTTTTGGCTATTGGGTTAAGAATTTATGAGGAGTTAAGCCTGCTTTACACGCTACGATTTATCTGACGATCTCGTTAACGATGTGACACGCCAAGATCGTAGTTACGATTTGCCCAGATCGCTCATAAGTCGTTTATTAGCGGTCACACGTAACGATCTCACATGCGACGCAAAATCGTTCAGCGATATATTGTCTGACCAAGGCGGTCGTGTGGATGTTGTTCATCGTTTGCAGGGTGTCAAACGTACCAATATGTCTGCTGCGTTCCAAACGATGAACAATATTTTGAAAGTGAACGACGTGTCAACGATCAACGATTTTCAACCTATTTGCGATCGTTCGGAGTCGCACGTAGGTGTCACACGCAATGACGTCACTAACGATGCCGTATGTGCGGCACGGAAACCGTGACCCGCCGACATATCGTCCGATAAATTGTAGCGTGTAACGCCACCTTTAGTTTACCTGCCTGTGCTGCTCTGTGACAGCTGATCTTGCTCAGAGCGGTCATGTTCTGCTCCTGGCGGATTCTCCTTCTCCCTTTGACATCACATAGACAGTATAGCTCTTTCTCTTCGCTCTGCTTAGTTGATGGAGTGTCACTAACAACGTGCTGATTGACCGCCGGCTCAAAATAACACAACAGGGAGCTGGCTGTCAATCAGCATGACGCTACCAGTGACGCCCCTTCAACAAAGCAGAGAGAAGAAAAAGAGCTGCTCTGTTGTCATGAGGTGAAATGAAGCCGAAGAATCGGCGCCTGAGTCAGGAGAGTTCTCCGGAGGGCAGAACAGGCAGGTAACTAGCAACTCCCTACTGGTAAGTTATCAGCCTAATAGCCAACAACCCCACAGTCCAACATAATCCCTTTTTTAAGATGTGTATTTTATGAGTCCCACTACAGCTGGACTCTTAAAAGGTCATTTTATTATTAGGCAGTAAAACTTTCTTCAAGGATTATAAAGCATTCCTGAAATTGATTTTTAAGCGAAGTACACCAGCCTCATCAGGGCTAGGAAATCTTTTTTAATAATATTCTTGTACTTTGTGTGAATTCTGGTGATGGATCCGCTGTAACCAATGTGTTCTTACACCATATTGGATCCTTTGACATAAAAAAAGCAATTGCAGAAAGTGCAGCAGCCCAGCATTTCTGTACTAAAAACACACAAAAAAGTGTCCAATCTGCACCCAAAAGTGAGTATATTGCTGCAGACCGGAAGAAAAAATGCAGCGGAAAGTGTTTTTGCACATGGGAATATAACCTTACTATTTAGGGGTTTGGGGTTTTTTTTCTTTTTCTTTTTTTTCGTCATATACTATTATTTGGGAATGATACTTAGTACTGTTAGTACTTTTACACATCGCTGCCAAATCCACTGCCTTAAGTTTGCTTTTTTTTTTTTATTCGGCCTTTGATCAATCAGTTTTGTCACCCATGCAGTAGTTTGATCTCCAAAATTGCGTTTGGATATTGACATTTTAATTTTTATATATAGGTGACAACTTTCCATGTAGTTCTGTCCCCCTCTAGGGCATTACTTTATTAGGGTGAGCAGTAAATCTGGTTTTACTCATTCATTGAAAGGGGGAAATCCAGTTGTGATGGATCGATTGATCATTTTATAAATGTAAGGAGATCCTATAGGTGGTGCTTGGGATCTCTGATCACCAACTGTGTTCAAAGGGCGCTATAGAGTACTCGGACCCCTTTGGTACCGCTTGTAGATTTCTCTATCTGGAAATCTGATGGAGTATTCAAAGTCATTGACTTACATCATCCTGTTATTACACTGTTGCTAGTTTTCAGAAACCCCTTTTTTTATAGAGCCCTTTACATTCTACAAATCGGTGATGGTCCAAGATCAGACTTTTCACACATCCATGACATTGAGGCTATGTGCGCACGTAGCGTCTGTCCAGAAATTTCTTCAAATAGCTGCAGAAACACTGCGTACTGAAATAAAGAAAAGCCGGTTCCATGCGCACTGAGTGCAGCCCCTCCCATAGACAGAGCGGGGACTGCAGGCAGAGCGCACGGAAGAAGTGACATGTCACTTCTTAGAACGCACGCTTCGGGCAGCAGCCAAAGCGCTGCGCTCTAATACGCCACGTGCGCACGGCTCCTGCACAATCTTCATAGATTATGCTGGGGACACAGGACGCATGCAGTTACGCTGCGGTGCAGATCGCAGCCTAACTGCATGAAATACGCAATGTGCGCACATAGCCTGACTGTATTTTCCCTTTATTAGGAATAAATTACAGGATTGCGGTTTATGCAGTCTCTTAATATATCCGAGCTTTAAGCCGTGGCATAGGGTTCATCTCTTCTGCGTTCTCTGGCCTCTATATAATATATGCCACCATCTCCAAATCCATTTTCTGTATTCTCTCGGTACATCCCAAGGCCATGCAGTATTATATGCTTATCCCAATGAGGCATTATGGACCTTAAGTTGCATTTCCTGCCATGCTGTATAGATATGTAGTAACTCCTGAAGTGCCTTGTTGCTGCAGCATTTGCTAGATACGGTATTGTGCGTGACAATGCTGCAACGCTTTACCATGGGAAAAGGGGTTCCCCAGATTTCATTAATGGAAGCCCTTAATTTTGCTTTAACAACCATCGTCGTGTTGTAGATGGATATTAATCTCAGATACTGCCATTGAACTGGTACAACATTATGTATTGCACTCGTGCCTGTTAATAGCCCGTCCTACATGGACATTGCTCATTTTCACTTGATTTTTTTATTATCTTGTCATACTCTTTGTGTAAATAAATCCAGGATGCCTACTTGTGTGCAGGAGTCACGCCGCTAATTTACCAACTTTTGCATTTTTTTTCTTTTTTTTTTTCTTTCCTGTCTTCAAAATGTTATAACTGAAGCCTTTGATGTGACTGATTTGCAGAAGTCATATTTATTTATTGCAAGTTATGTAACTAAATATTTGAGAAGAAACCAAAAAAAAATCCTGTCTCTTATTCTTTTGTTGTATTCTATTCTACCAATATCGCCACAATTCTGCAATCTGCGCAGAAGTTTACAGAGATCAAATGCTTTAAAACCAACTAACACGACCCTGATGTCTAGATATCTGGAATCTTTGTCTCTATTTGATGTCTATATTTAAAGGTTACCACCAGGAGTGCACACTCAGAGCGGAGTACGGCCTCAGAGACTTTCTATTAGGTCCCCTTCACACGTCCGTGAAAATCAGACACGTTGTTCACGGACGTGTCAAAGATGCGTATTGTCCTCCATGTGCCGTTTTTATGGCACAGCGTGTGTTATCCGTCTTCCTGCTAGAATGCAATGGTGAGTGTGGTTCTACTACCCGACAGAAGATATCTAACCCTGCTAGATTTTCCTACGCAACCACATTCACTCTCATTGGATGCAGATGTCTGTGTAATATATGTGAGTTTCCAGGGAATTCCTTCACGTCCTATCTATATGACCACCATGTGAATGCATGTGGCTACATGTACCAAAGTGTTCACACAGCTCTGCCTGCTCATATACCGCCCTCGTCACACTACTCAAACGTGTCATGGCCTTTACTAGTCAGAGAGCAGGTTCCTTGAGCATTCTGCTGCCTACTGGTATATTCTTAGGTCGCAGATATTTTTGGGCCTATTTTTGTGTTCCCAATGGGGCTTGCAGAAATCCATGTACTTCCAGCAGAATTTATCACAATCAGATGTACGGAACTGATATTCCATTCAGAATCCTATGTAACAAATCTGCTGCGTGTGAGTATATCCTAAGGGTGTTTACACACTATTCAGATATGCGGCAGGGCATTGTGGCTGTTAAATCACAACCCCAGACTTGCCTGACAGCCAAAGACTGTTGGGTCATATTGGGAGATTAAGCGATGAAGGAATCTGATCCTGCACAGTGATCCTCAAACATAACCTGCTGTACAAGAACTGAAAGGGTTATTGTAGTTTCATGTCCGGAGGTGATCGGGGCCGGTGATGTCACGACCACTCCTACCTGTCGATCGCACACGTCTAGGAGGGTATCTGTAGCTGTGATGTCACCGGTCCGGCCCACCTCCTGAAATGAAGGTGAAGGGAATTGCAATAAACTCTTAGGCGGGCTTTGCACACTACGACATCGCAGGTGCGATGTCGGTGGGGTCAAATTGAAAATGACGTACTTTCGGCATCGCATGCGACATCGTAGTGTGTAAAGGTTCGATGATACGACTAACGAGCGCAAAAGCGTCGTAATCGTATCATCGGTGCAGCGTCGGCGTAATCCATAATTACGCTGACGCGACGGTCCAATGTTGTTCCTCGCTACTGCGGCAGCACACATCGCTGTGTGTGAAGTCGCAGGAGCGAGGAACATCTACCAGCGTCACTGCGGCTTCCGTAGGATATGCGGAAGGAAGGAAGTGGGCGGGATGTTTACATCCCGCTCATCTCCGCTCCTATTGGCCGCCTGCCGTGTGACGTCGCTGTGACGCCGCACAACCCGCCCCCTTAATAAGGAGGCGGGTCGCCGGCCAGAGCGACGTCCCAGGACAGGCGTGTTCATGTGAAGCTGCCGTAGCGATAATGTTCGCTACGGCAGCTATGACAAGGATATCGCAGCTGCGACGGGGGCGGGGACTATCGCGCTTGCGATGTCGCAGCGTGCAAAGTACCCCTTAAAGAGCAGTATTGAGAAGCACTATGTTATATAACACCGAATATAGCTGTGATTACAGCTCCACAATAGATTGTCAACTTTTATTTTTTTAATGCTCCTACTTCCATGCGGTAATGGCACCGTTAATAGCCAGGAACTTCTAGTTTCATGCAACAAAAAAACAAACTGTAACTCAGTGTCATTTTCCGCTTTGCAGATGTGCTGCAAAATTTCTACTAATAAATTTGGTTTCATTTCTTTGTAAGAGGTTGTTTCACATCAATGGGATAAGAAGTTTTAGAACTTTCAGTAGCAAAATCCATAGCATACATCACTCCTAATGTGTGTGTGCAATTACTATTAAAAAAAAAAAGCAATCAACACTAATTGCAGCAAGTTTTTGTTTTGTTTTTTTTATCCAATTTTTTTTTTTAAGCCAAAAATAGATTGTACAGAAATCTCAGGGCCCCATGTACCAAAGCTTTTTCACCACAATTCTTGTGAAAAACAAAAAAAAAGCTTGGAATACTTGCAAAATTATTGCTCAGTACAAATTTGTGCAAACCTTTTTCGACTATTGGCGTCTTCACTTCATTCTTGCCCAGCTGCAACAACATTTGCAGAATTGGGGTGTTGAGACCCTGTTCTTCAAATTCACGAGCCACATTGTTTGCTGCATCACAAATCGTATTCCAGCAGGGACTGGAGTAAGATTTGTAGCAGTTCGCACCTCACCTGATTCAACAAGAGGTCGGCGCCTCTTAAATAAATCGGAAGCCTCTGACTCCACCACATCCCCCCTCCCCCCCCCCCCCCAATCAAACCCGGTGTGAAATATACCATGACCAAAACCTAGCTGACCACAATGTTATTAAATAGGACCATGTTTCAAATCCATCCTGGTCATGAACTCCTGGTATGGAAAAGAATAACAGAATTAATTTTATATACTCATATAGTGCCATTATATTTCCCAGCCCTTTACAGACATAATCACTGTCCCATTGGGGCTTAGTCTAAATTCTTTCGGTATGTCTTGGGTATGTGAGAGAAACCCTATGCAAACTCTGGGAAAACATACAAACTCCCTACAGATGTTCAGAACTAATATGAGCCCAGCCTTCTGCAACCCTATTTCTAAGTTGATATATTTTAAAAAATATATAAACAAGAATGCAATTATTTGGAAATCTCTTACAGCCATGTTTTATTCACAATAGAGCACAGATCAGACGTTTATTGTCTGACATTATTCCATTTAAGTTGAAAATATTTACTCTTTTAGATATTGATGGAAGCAACACATCTCAAAAAGTTGGAACAGAGTTAAGGCCCAGTCACACTAAACAACTTACCAGCGATCCAAACAACGATCCAACCTGATAGGGATCGCTGGTAAGTTGCTAGGAGGTTGCTGGTGAGATGTCACACTAAGCGACGCTCCAGCGATCCCACCAGCAACCTGACCTGGCAGGGATCGCTAGAGCGTGGCTACACGAGTTGCTGGTGAGCTCACCAGCAACCAGTGACCAGCCCCCAGCGCCGCGTGGAAGCGATACTGCGCTTGGTAACTAAGGTAAATATCGGGTAACCAACCCGATATTTACCTTGGTTACCAGCGCACACCGCTTAGCGCTGGCTCCCTGCTCTCCTAGCTACAGTACATATCGGGTTAATTACCCGATGTGTACTGCAGCTACATGTGCAGAGAGTAGGAGCCGGCACTGACAGCTGAGAGCGGCGGACGCTGGTAACGAAGGTAAATATCGGCTAACCAAGGTAAGGGCTTCTTGGTTACCCGATGTTTACTGTGGTTACCAGAGTCCGCAGAAGCCGGCTCCTGCTGCCTGCACATTTAGTTGTTGCTCTGTCGCTGTCACACACAGCGATGTGCGCTTCACAGCGGGAGAGCAACTAAAAAATGGCCCAGGAGATTCAGCAACAACCAACGACCTCACAGCAGGGGCCGGGTTGTTGCTGGATGTCACACACAGCAACATCGCTAGCAACATCGCTGCTACGTCACAAAAGTTGTTCGTTAGCAGCGATGTTGCTAGCGATATTGTTTAGTGTGACTGGGCCTTTAAAGGGAACCTGGCACCAGTTTCTTTTGCTTTTAAACTATGCCCGTCACCTTTCAGATCATCTGAACGTGGTTACTGCGTACCTCAGAAAAAAGTGTTTTAGACTTGTCCCATTCTGCATGTAAATTGCACAATCTGGTCCAATTGGTGTCTCCAGATTGTGATCAGTGCCTCCCCGGTTATCTCAAATGCTGCTGGTCCCTTCAAGCACATCTTTTCAAGTGGAAAAAATAAAAAATCAAGAACTAAAATAATGTGGTTGCATAACTGTGGATACCAGGGGTGGACATATCGCCAGTGCAGCTGCATCGGCGGATGGAGGTGGAGGAGGGCCCATTCAGGGTGGTTAAGAATGAGGGGGCAATGGCCAGATTACCTTCAAAAGCAGCACAGTGTAGGCAGCAGAGCTACTGGAATCCATTATCAATCTCCTGCCCGATGTTTTGTCTGTTACACAGGCCGTGCTGCTGGATGATGTCAGCTCACCGTGCTCTCCTTTGTCATTTAGAAAGTTCCAAGCAAGAAAATCGAGAAAATGCTACTTGGGAATGTACAGATAAATAACTTCCCTTCCCCCCACCCATTACACTGGGCTGAGGGGGTTGGAATCAGAATAGAGGTGGAAGGGGGACTTCAAAGCCTTATAATTAACATGGGGAGGATGACATTCAATATGGATTTAAGATTAATTGGGTCTTGGAGAGGATACGAAGTCCCTTGCCCACCCAACAATTGATTATATGGTCCTGATGGCATCCTCTCCACCCCACAATTTATTATATGGCCCTGATCGCATCCTTCCCACTCCACAATTGAATATATGGCCCTGATAGCGTCCTCCCATCCCATAATTCATTATATATCCCTGATAGCGTCCTCCCCAACCCACAATCCATTATAAGACCGTGATGGTGTCCTTCCTCACCCCAAAATTCATTATATGGCCCTAATAGAGTCCTCCCCACCCCACAATTAATTATAAAACTCTTATTGTGTCTTCTCCCTCTCCCCCCTCCCCCATTCATTGACACTATCAGGAACTTAAAATTGTATTGGGAGGGTAGGGGGATGAAAGGAATCTGACACTTTTGTAATGAATTGGGTGGTGGGAGAAGACACTAGAATCATGGCCAAAAAAAGTTTAACATTGGTCTCTTCACACCGTAACATGTTTTCTTACATGCTTTTGGCAGACTTAATGTAGGTTTTGGAAACATAGACAGGCTTGTATGTTTTACTTTGTAAGAAAAGGATTTAGTCTTGCCACTGTACCCTTCAGGCCAGACATGAAAAATACAAGAGATTGTTGTCACATGTAGTACACAACCAGTATTTGCCCCAAATTCTTGCAGCTCCTTTAATGTTGCTGTAGACCTTTTGGCAGCCTACCTGACCAAATTTCATATGGTCTTTTCATCAATTTTTGTTGGACGTCCGGTTCTAGGTAATTTCACTGTTGTGCCAAATTTAAGCCGCTTTTTGATGAACATCTTCAGTGTTCCATGGTGTATCTAACCCTTTGTACATTCTCCTGACTGAGAACTTACAACAATGAGATTCCTTTGCTGTATTGTAAGCTGTTTATGGACCATGGCTTTTACTGTAAAATGCAACTAAGATGATGTCAGGAAAATCCTCCCAGAACAGCTAAACTTTAAAAGGGGTTAATCAGAATCACTGTACATGATAGCAGCTGTGGACTGACTATTTAACATGAGTGACCTGCTAATTCTGAATCCAACTACATCGTCAATTCTAAGAGGGTGTTCACACGTATACAACCACATCATTTTAGTTTTATACTATTTTTATATCCCCCCCCCCCCCCCGAGAGTTCTGAAATGATTCTTCTAGGTGTACTTTCCTTACATGACAAAAACCTACCATTTTAAAGCGCACCAATCACCAGGATTTTCCTATATAACCTAAAGCCAGAGCTATACTGCCGCTATCATGCTGATTCTATACATACCTTTAGTTGTCAGCTAGGATGTATAGGTTTTGAAACACAAGCAAGTAAAGTTTGAAAATTGAGCAGTTTTTTGAGTGTCAGCAGCTGACTCAGCTGATAGCTGGGGTGGGTATTCATAGTGATTCCCGCCCCCCCTTCCTGTTGTTCCTCGTCCTATTAGTAAAACAATTCTATAATAGAATTAGCATAAATCTCGTCAATTTTTCTTTTCCTCCCACATCTAGGGAGGTTAGCCACAGTGCCATGGGCTTTACACTTCTTGATAACATTGCGCACCGTAGACACAGGAACTTTCAGGTCTTTGGAGATGGACTTGTAGCCTTGAGATTGCTCATGCTTCCTCACAATTTGGATTCTCAAGTCCTCAGACAGTTCTTTGGTCTTCTTTCTTTTCTCCATGCTCAATGTGGTACACACAAGGACACAAGACAGAGTTTGAGCCAACTGTAATCCATGTCAACTGGCTGCAAGTGTGATTTAGTTATTGCCAACACCTGCTAGGTGCCACAGGTAAGTTACAGGTGCTGTTAATTACACAAATTAGAGAAGCATCACATGATTTTTCAAACAGTGCCGATACTTTTGTCCACCCCCTTTTTTTTATGTTTGGTGTGGAATTATATCCAATTTGGCTTTATGACCATTTTTTTTTTCTGCATTGAAGACAAGTTAAGTGAAGATAGTGATATGGGGGAGTTTGTGGTTGCGGTCATTTTCGAGAGGAAACTGGGTGTTGTCTGGCAGAATTGCAGGGGTGCCGGTGCTTTTGGCCAGCACTGTACGAGCAGGGCCCTCACTCCTCCTGGTATCTTTATTTTATATTGTCTCATATTGTCTGTACATGTCCCCTCTTAATTGTAAAGCGCTGCAGAATATGTTGGCGCTATAGAAATAAAACTTATAAATAAGTGGCTAGAAGGACCTGTGGTGATTTCATACCGATGTGACCAGAAGGGGCGGGGCCTCAGCCAACAAAAATAATTTTGCTTCCTGGTATCCGCTATGTTGGCTGAGGCCCTGCCCCCTCTGGTCACATGGGTATGACATCAGCACAGGTCCTTCTATTCGTCACTTAGTAAAACTATTCTATAATAAAAGCATAAATAAAAGGGGGAGGAACAACAGGCAGGGGGGAATTACTATGAATACCCACCCCAGCTATCAGCTGATCGGCAGTTGATGCCCCTCAAAAAGCTGCTAATTTTGCAAACTTTACTTGCTTGTGTTTCAAAACCTATAGATTCTCTCGGCTCCACTACCCTGAGCAGACTGAGGGGCAGTACCACATACACACCATGAAGATTGTGGGGGGGGGGCACTGTGTATGTGTCACTGCATCTCAGCTCCAATGACCTAAACAAACTGAGGTGCAGTACCACATGCATGCCATGAGGGAGGGGAACTGTGTATGGAAGAACTATGGCATATATACTGTAATCCCTTTATTAATCAGTCTGGGCTCACACTAGCTGGCAATGCTGCAAATAATTTTGTTGGAAAAATTTTAATATAAATCCATGCTGAATCATGTGATATTCTGCAGAATATTCTGCTTCTCCCTGCTCTGCTGCCCTAGACTGACCAGTGTGTCTCCCCTGGGTTTGACGTTCTGCACATTGACTGTCCGGATCTGTGTAATATACGCTGTGAGGATTTCATTTGCCAATTTGAGTGGTCGTGTGATAGCTCACAAGTGATTTGCAAACTCTGTGTCATCTGCAGAATGACGTCTCCTCCTGCTTCTCTCATTATTATAATTTTCAGTTTGAGAGAAACAGGAGGAGTCATTATTCGGCTGATGACCACACATTGCAAATCAGATGTGAGCGATCAGATGACAACTACTCGAATCGGCAAGTGAAATCCTAACAAAGTGCATATTACACACCTTTAGGAGATGGCAGGTCAATAGTCAGAATTACATTACATTACACACTATACGTGACAGGTACAGGGCACATGTAGGCTGTATAATAAATACTGTATATATGTATCTACAACCCCCTACACATGCTCTGCACCCACTCTGACTGCAGCTGCTGGGCCCACTGGCATCACATCACGGGCTCCTCCTGATGTCATTACACCTATCTGGGAGCCACCGCTGCAGAGCAAGGGTGAAACAGGGAGCCAGTGGCCATCCGCTCCTCAATGGTGTTCAACCATGCATCCGAGGAAATAGCAATGGCCCCCATCACCCACAGGCCCAGTTGTTTTGCCACTGCACAATTTACACCATATACATGACACACACATAGATACTATATAAAAGATAAATGGATGCAGGGCTGGACTGGGGTGTCTGGTGTCCACAGGAGATAAATCTAGAGGCCACACTACAACTATATGCAAATCCCTGCAGGAGCCGCCACACAGCCTCCTATGCACAGCAGGAGCCCCCACAAAGCCTCCTATGCACAGCAGGAGCCCCCACACAGCCTCCTATGCACAGCAGGAGCCCCCACACAGCCTTCTATACACAGCAGGAGCCCCCACACAGCCTCCTATGCATAGCAGGAGCCGCCACACAGCCTCCTATGCACAGCAGGAGCCCCCACACAGCCTCCTATGCACAGCAGGAGCCACCACACAGCCTTCTATACACAGCAGGAGCCCCCACACAGCCTCCTATGCATAGTAGGAGCCGCCACACAGCCTCCTTTGCACAGCAGGAGCCCCCACACAGCCTCGTATGCACAGCAGGAGCCCCCACACAGACAGACAGAAAGACAGATATATACCGTAATAGAGACATAGATGGATAGACAGATATATAATTGAGAAATAGATCGATAAGACATATAATAATAGATCGATAAGATATATAATAATAATACATTACAGATATGACACACAGCATGTTATACTCACATACAGTTACTCCCTGGGCTCCAAGATTTCAGCGGGGCTTTAGCAGCATCTCTGGTAGTGCAGGTGCCCCTCCCCCTTCTCTCTCTCTGGTAAAGACGGGAGCAGAGAGGAAACCGAGCAGAGAACAGGGGAGGGCGCCCCCTGCTGGAGCCTGTGCACCAAAGGAGCAGCAAAGTGAAAGTGAATTGCTGCTCCCTGGGCGCCCCCTCTGCTGTCTGCCGTCCGGCACCTTGTGTGACTGCACCACTCGCACGTAGGTAAAGCCGGCCATGCTGGTGATTGATGCGCTTTAACCCCTTCACCCCCGGCCACTAAAACACCCTAATGACCGGGCCATTTTTTGCAATTCTGACCAGTGTCACTTTGACAGGTTATAACTCTGGAATGCTTCAACGGATCCTGGCGATTCTGAGATTGTTTTTTCGTGACATATTGTACTTCATGTCAGTTGTAAATTTCGGCCGATACTTTTTGCGTTTATTTGTGAAAATTTAGGAAATTGTGCGAAAATGTTGACAATTTCGCAATTTTCAAACTTTGAAAATGTATGCCCATAAATCTGAGAGATATCTCACACAAAATAGTTACGAAATAACATTTCCCACTTGTCTACTTTACATCAGCGCAATTTTCGAAACAATTTTTTTTTTCGTTAGGAAGTTAGAAGGGGTCAAAGTTCATCAGCAATTTCTAATTTTTCCAACAAAATTTACAAAATAATTTTTTTAGGGACCACATCACATTTGAAGTGACTTTGAGAGGCCGAGGTGACAGAAAATACCCAAAAGTGACCCCATTCTAAAAACTGCACCCCTCACACTGCTCAAAACCACATCCAAGAAGTTTATTAACCCTTTAGGTGCTTCACAGGAACCAAAGCAATGTGGAAGGAAAAAATGAAAATTTTACTTTTTAACACAAAAATGTTACTTTAGCCATAAAATTTTCATTTTTACAAGGGAGAAAAGAGAAAGTGCACCCTACAATTTATTGTGCATTTTCACCTGAGTACGCTGATACCCCATATGGGGTAAAAATCAATTGTTTGGGTGCACGGCAGAGGTCGAAAGGGAAGGAGCGCCATTTGAATTTTTGAACGCACAATTAGCTGCACTCATTAGCGGACGCCATGTCGGGTTTGAAGACCCCCTGAGGTGCCTAAACAATGGAGCTCCCTCACAAGTGATGCCATTTTGGAAACTAGAGCCCTCAAATAATTTTTCTAGATGTTTGGTGAGCACTTTGAACACCAGGGGGATTCACAGAAGTTTATAATGTTGAGCCGTGAAAAGAAAAAAAAAATATTTTACCACAAAACTGTTGCTTCAACTAGGTAGCTTTTTTTTCACAAGGGTATCGGGAAAAAATGCAACATAAAATGTATTGTCCATTTTCTCCTGAGTACGCAGATACCTCATATGTGGTGGAAATCAAATGTTTGGGCACACGGCAGAGCTCGAAAGGGAAGGAGCACCATTTGAATTTTTGAACGCAAAATTAGCTGCACTCATTAGCGGACGCCATGTCGGGTTTGAAGACCCCCTGAGGTGCCTAAACAATGGAGCTCCCCCACAAGTGACCCCATTTTGGAAACTAGAGCCCTCAAATAATTTTTCTAGATGTTTGGTGAGCACTTTGAACACCTGGGGGCGTCACAAAAGTTTATAAAGTTGAGCTGTGAAAAGAATTTTTTTTTTTTTTACCACAAAACTGTTGCTTCAACTAAGTAGCTTTTTTTTCCACAAGGGTATCAGAAAAAAATACACCATGAAATTTATAGTGCATTTTTTCCTGAGTACGACGATACCTCATATGTGGTGGAAAGTAATTGTTTGGGCGCATGGTGGGGCTCAGAAGAGAAGGAGCACCATTTGACAGCAAAATTTGTTTGAATCATTAGCGGATACCATGTCACGTTTGGAGACCCCCTGAGGTGCCTAAACAGTGGAGCTCCCCCACAAGTGACCCCATTTTGGAAACTAGACCCCTCAAGGAGTTTATCTAGATGTTTGGTGAGCCCCAAGGGGCTCCACAGAGGTCGTTAATGTTGAGCCATGAATACAATTTTCTTTTGTTTTACCACAGAACTGTTACTTGAACCAGGTAGCTTTTTTTTCACAAGGGTATCAGGAAAAAATGCACCATAAAACGTATTGTGCAATTTCTCCTGAGTACGCAGATACCTCATATGTGGTGGAAAGTAATTGTTGGGCGCATGGCGTGGCTCAGAAGAGAAGGGCACCATTTGACAGCAAAATTGGTTGGAATCATTAGCGGACGCCATGTCACGTTTTTAGACCCCCCCCCCTATGGTGCCTAAACAGTGGAGCTCCCCCACAAATTACCCCATTTTGGAACTAGACCCCTCAAGGAATTTATCTAGATGTTTAGTGAGCCCCTTGTACCCCCAGGGGCTCCACTGAAAGTTGATAACGTTGAACCGTGAAAATTATTTATTTTTTTTTAAATTTTTGCAGCAACAAGGTAGCTTTTTTTTTTTCTTTTTACAACGGTATCAGGAAAAAATGCATCATAAAACGTATTGTGCAATTTTTCCCGAGTACGCAGATACCTCATATGTGGTGGAAATCAATTGTTTGGGCGCATGGCAGGGCTCAGAAGACAAGGAACGCCATTTGACTTTTCAAACGCACAGACGCAGTGCACTGATCGGCCGCTGCAGGAGGCACGGTCGGATGAGATACAAAAAGCGCTGGGATATGGTAAAAAAACAAAAGTTACGCCAAACATTGAGCAGGGATGCTGATCCGCGCTCAGCGGGACACACGGACAGATGCGATACTTTTTTTTTCCGTATCCCCGACGCTTTTTGTATCGCATCAGTCCGTGCGTCCCGCCGAGCGCTGATCAGGGATGCACATAACGGATCGGCATCCCTGCTCAATTTTTGGCGTGACAAAAAGCTTCGGGGATACGGAAAAAAAAGTCACGACAAAAATTGAGCAGGGATGCCGATCCGTTATGTGCATCCCTGATCAGCGCTTGGCGGGACGCACGGACTGATGCAATACTTTTTTTTCCAAATCCACGACGCTTTTTGTATCGCATCAGTCAGTGTGTCCCGCCGAGCGCTGATCAGGGATGCACATAACGGATCGGCATCCCTGCTAAATTTTTGGCGTGACTTTTTTTTCCGTATCCCCGATGCTTTTTGTCACGCTAAAAATTGAGCAGGGATGCCGATCCGTTATGTGCATCCCTGATCAGCGCTCGGCGGGACGCACGGACTGATGCAATACAAAAAGCGTCGGGGATACGGGAAAAAAAAGTCCCGCCGAAAACTGACCACGGATGCAGATATGTTATCTGCATTCCTGATCAGCGCTCGGCGGGACGCACGAGGTGTAAAAATGGACAGGGGATAGAGGAAAAAAAGAAAAAAAAAAGTTATACTCACAGTACCCAGAGGAGTAGCAGGAGGAACAGAAGGCAAGCGAGATAGACAGCTGTACAGGAGCCGCAGGCAGGAAGTTGGACAGCTCAGCAGAAGACCCAGGAAGAAGGACCCAGCGATTGAGGCAGATGTGATCGGCCGGTGAAGACAGGTAAGAGGACGTCGGGGGGACAGCAGAGGGGGGGTGGACAGCAGAGGGGGAGAGCAGAGGGGGAGGGGGGAGAGCAGAGGGGGAGGGAGATACCGGAGGAGCTGCAGAATAGAGATCACGGGGGAGGCCGGCAGATTGGGATGTCGGGGGGCAGATCGGGATGTCGGGGGGGGCAGATCACAGGAGGGCACGGGCAGGGGCCATTACGGGAGCGCGCATGAGCAATCACAAGAGCGCGCAGGGGCTGCAAGGAGAGCAGAGGAGGAGGGATACCGGAGGAGCTGCAGAATAGAAATGGCGGGTGGCAGATTGGGATGTCGGGGGGGGGGGGGGGGCAGATCGGGAGATGTCGGGGGGGCAGATCGCAGGGGGGCACGGGCAGGGGCCATTACGGGAGCGCGCGGGAGCAATAACAAGAGCGCGCAGGGGATGCAAGGAGAGCAGAGGAGGAGGGAGATACCGGAGGAGCTGCAGAATAGAGATGGCGGGCGGCAGATCGGGATGTCGGGAGGGGCAGATCGGGATGTCGGGGGGGAAGATCGGGATGTCGGGGGGGCAGATCGCAGGGGGGCACGAGCAGGGGCCATTACGGAAGCGCGCAGGGGCTGCAAAGTGAGCACAATACTCACCGCTCCTGCTCCGTGACAGCAGCGGCAGCAGCAGCGGTGGCGTGGTACCACTAGTACCAGCCAGTGCTGCACGCTGCAGACATGTTGGGGGAGGGTCCCCAGACCAGCACAGGCCTGGGGAGGGCGGCCACCGGCAGATCAGACCGCCTCACTGCACACTGATTGGAGCGATTGTGTGTCATAGCACGATCGCTCCAATCAGTGCTGCAGGGGCTGGGGGCGGCATGTTTGAGATCCACCTATGATCTGCTGTACCTGCTACAGCACATCATAGCCGGATCTCACAGTATCGCACTATTTCCGGCATTATTTTTACCGAAATCAGTGTGAAAGATGTGGTTGGCGGTTCAGATTTGAACAGCCAATCACATCGATCGTCGATGGGGGGTGGCGATGCCACCCCCCCTGGGGTGAAGCAAAGGTCCCCTGCTGTAAGAAACAGCAGGGGACATCATTTGAAAGCCGTTGCTATGGCCACGGCAATCAAATGAACTTTAGGCCGTAAAATTACGTCCCTGGTCGTTAAGTCACGTTAAAATAGGACGTAATTTTACTGCCCGCGGTCGTGAAGGGGTTAAACCAAGGTAAATCTACAGCTAAAAAAATGTACCAAAAAAGCTCTGTGTGAACATACCCTAAGGCCATGTGCGCACTAGAAACTGACTTTTTCTTAAGGAAAAAATGGACTCTCTGAAAGAATCCTGCACCTGCGGTAAAAAACCGCACCAAAATCCGCATTTCAGACGTAAATACATTTGAACAGCGCGCTGGGACTGGGCCCCGCCCCCGACGTGCAGCAACGTGATGAGATCAGCACATTGCTGACGTCATCACAGTGCTGCCGGCGCCACACTGGATTCATCAGGAAGCGAGCGCTCCATGGAGGAGCCGAAGAGACAGGTGTAATTAATGGAGATGTGTGGGGAGGGGCTGAGGACACATAACGGGGAACATTTGTGAAGGAGACACAGCTTTGTGACAGGCAGAGGAGGAGTACTGTATTCCGAGGGAGGGGGGAGGCAGGAGTGTGTAGTGATGGGGTAGTGTAATTTGTGTCTGCAGGGGGTGGTGATGTGGGGTGCAATGTATTATGTCTGGGGAGGGGGTAATGGAGGGTGCATTGTATTGTATGTGGGGGAGGGGTAATGGAGGGTGCACTGTATTGTGTGTGTGTGTGTGTGTAGGGGGTGATGGGGGGTGCATTGTATTGTATGTGGGGGAGGGGTAATGGAGGGTGCACTGCATTGTGTGTGTGTGTGTGTGGGGAGTGATGGAGGGTGCATTCTATTGTGTGTGTGTGTGTGTGTGTGTGTGTGTGTGTGTAGGGGGTGATGGGGGGTGCATTGTATTGTGTGTGTGTGTGTGTGTGTGTGTAGGGGGTGATGTATTGTGTGTGTGTGTGTGTAGGGGGTGATGTATTGTGTGTGTGTGTGTGTGTGTGTGTAGGGGGTGATGTATTGTGTGTGTGTGTGTGTGTGTGTGTGTGTGTGTAGGGGGTGATGTATTGTGTGTGTGTGTGTGTGTGTGTGTCTGTCTGTAGGGGGTGATGCATTGTGTGTGTGTGTGTGTGTGTAGGGGGTGATGGGGGGTGCATTGTATTGTATGTGGGGGAGGGGTAATGGAGGGTGCACTGTATTGTGTGTGTGTGTGTGTGTGTGTGTGTGTGGGGAGTGATGGGGGGCTGCATTGTGTGTGTGTGTGTATAATGGGTGATGGGGGGTGCATTGTATTGTGTGTGTGTGTGTGTGTGTGTGTGTAGGGGGTGATGCATTGTGTGTGTGTGTAGAGGGTGATGGGGGGTGCATTGTGTGTGTGTGTGTGTAGGGTGTGATGGGGGATGCATTGTATTGTGTGTGTAGGGGGTGATGGGGGGTGCATTGTATTGTGTGTGTAGGGGGTGATGCATTGTGTGTGTGTGTGTAGAGGGTGAGGGGGGGGTGCATTGTGTGTGTGTGTGTGTGTGTGTGTAGGGTGTGATGGGGGATGCATTGTATTGTGTGTGTGTGTAGGGGGTGATGGGGGGTGCATTGTATTGTATGTGGGGGAGGGGTAATGGAGGGTGCACTGTATTGTGTGTGTGTGTGTGTGTGTGTGTGTGGGGAGTGATGGGGAGCTGCATTGTGTGTGTGTGTGTGTGTGTATAATGGGTGATGGGGGGTGCATTGTATTGTGTGTGTGTGTGTGTAGAGGGTGATGGGGGGGTGCAGTGTGTGTGTGTGTGTGTGTGTGTAGGGTGTGATGGGGGATGTATTGTGTGTGTGTAGGGGGTGATGGGGGTGCATTGTATTGTGTGTGTGTGTAGGGGGTGACGGGGGGTGCATTGTATTGTGTGTGTGTGTGTGTGTGTGTGTGTGTGTGTAGGGGGTGATGCATTGTGTGTGTGTGTGTGTGTGTGTGTAGAGGGTGATGGGGGGGTGCATTGTGTGTGTGTGTGTTTGGAGGGGGTGCATGGTATTGTGTGTGTGTGTGTGTAGTGGGTGATGGGGGGGATGTATTGCGTGTGTGTGAGTGTGTGTGTGTAGGGGGTGATCGGGGTGCATTGTGTGTGTGTAGGGGGTGATGGGGGGGTGCATTGCATTGTGTGCGTGGGGAGATGGTAATGGGGGGTGCATGGTATTTGTGTGTGTGTATGTAGTGGGTGATGGGGGGGATGTATTGTGTGTGTGTGTGTGTGTGTGTAGAGGGGCGCGGAGTCATTAATCGAGCTATAGTTACATTTAATACTCAAAATTTTCGTTTCATTCACCATGCACAGGCCTGAGTGGGCCCCGACACCCAGCCTTTCAATCGTAAACGTCAGTGATCGTACAAGTTCTGTATGATCACTGAAGTTTTCGCAGTTGCAGGACCTTTAGTGACATCACATGTGTCATGTGACTCACCAAAGGTCCTAGCGGTGCACTGCGGGAGTCCCCAGGCCTGCACCGACCGCGCTGGTATTCAGATGTATGCGCGTCTTTCAGGTTCGCAATACATTTGTACAGTGCGGCCGGTGACAGGAGGGAGAGCAGCTCTGCTCAGCCCCGCAATGTACCGTCATCGCCAGGGCTGCAGAGGAGCGCGCCTCAGTCCTGCACCGACATCATCATCACCGGGGCCGCAGCTGCAGGGATGAAGAGGAGGACGCGCAGGCACAGATAAGCGCTCCAGAGGTACTTTTATATGAGGGGCTGCGGGTGGGGGAGGATCAGTGTTATTTTACAAGTGGCATTAAGAAGCGGTGGGGGACTTTATGGAGCATATTATGGGGCAGTGGGGGCCATAATAGGGCAGTGGGGGCCATAATAGGGCAGTGGGGGCCATAATAGGGCAGTGGGGGACATAATAGGGCAGTGGGGGACATAATAGGGCAGTGGGGGACATAATAGGGCAGTGGGGGACATTATAGGGCAGTGGAAGGACATTATAGGGTAATGGGGGCCATTATGAAGCAAATTGGAGCATTATAGGTCAGTGGGGGACGTTGTGAAAGAAATTGGTATATTATAGCGCAATGGGGAACATTATGAGGCATCAAAGATTTTGGAAGGCAGCATAGTATAATGAGGAGGGGGGGATTTATACAGGGATGTAGTTGGGGGAGATATTATAGAAAGAGAAATTTTGGGGGGGACATTTTGGAAAGGGGCACTTTGTGGGACTATTTTGGAGAGGAGTAGTGTGTGGGGGGGATATTTTGTGCAGGAAGCAATTAACAACCGCTTCTGATTCCACTTGTTTCCCCAGACATTATTAAATAAAAGGGGCTAGGATGAGGGACATAATTACTATATGGGGCCAGAATGAGGGACATACTTTATTAGTTTATGGGGGCACGTGGGGCATAATTACTGTAGGGGCAGGTTAGGGGACATTATTACTGATGAAATATAAGTTAATTTTGAGGATACTGTCTCCAATGGGGAAACAAGAGTCTGACGTGGTGTAGAAATTGGGGAAATAGTGAGGAATGTGGCCTGGGAGTGATCGGCTATAGGTGACTGTTATTTTCTGCAGAGACACGTCATGGCAGGAAGAAGTGATGACGGTCAGCGCCAGATGAAGAGAAAAAGCGAAGATGAATAAAGTCAGCTAGAGACGTCACTGGTAAGTCAGTCACGGTATTTCTCCCTTGTATGTGGTTGTATTCAGTCACTATGTGGTCTGTTCACGGTGTGGTGGTATTTCTCCCTTGTATGTGGCTGTATTTGTTCACTGTTTGGTGGTAATATGTGGTCTGGTCACGGTGTGGCGGTATTTCTCCCTTGTATATGGTATTATTGATTTTGGTATAGTGGATTGTGTTGTGTATGGAGGTCACTTTTTCTCTCTATAAGGGGGAGATTTTTTCCAGTAGAAATTAAATACTTAAACATTTAACCCCTCCCCTCCCTGTCCTGCCCTGTGACTATTACACTGCAGTAAATATGCACTTACAGAGAATCTCCAGTGAAAACAAGTAATCACCTTTACTAAGGCCACGTTCACACGCTGAGTATTCAGTGAGTTTTTTTTACCTCAGTATTTGAAGCCAAAACCAGGAGCAGTAAAATCAGAGAAAAAGTGTGTGAACGTGGCCTAAAGATAAGTGATAACTTATTCATCAGTGGGGTCCGATTGCTGGGACCTGCACCGATCGTGCAACTTTTATCCCCCATTACACTGGAGCTCGTGTCCGACTCGACCCCTGATCCATTCATTCTCAGTGATCCTCAGTGGCTGCGAGCGCTGCGCTTGTTATTATCCGGCTGCTCCACAGAGAATGAATGGAGCTGCGGTCACACATCCCACCCCACAGAGGATGAATGGAGCTGCGGTCACACATCCCACCCCACAGAGGATGAATGGAGCTGCTGTCACACACCTTACCCCACAGAGGATGAATGGAGCTGCGGTCACACATCCCACCCCACAGAGGATGAATGGAGCTGTGGTCACACACCCCACCTGCTGCTGCAAAAAGTTCCCCAATCTTCCGATCGGTGCGGTTTCCACTGGTCTGGTTCCACCGATCAATAAGTTATCACCAACCTACGCTGTGGATCGGTGATAACTTGTTTTCACCAAAGACCCCATTACTGCAAACGACTATAATTGTACATCCCAGTTATGGTGCACAATATAGATGTGCAGGAGCTGCCTGTGTATACAGTCAAAGCAACACAATAATGGGGATAACGCTAATGGGTGTTTATATTTAGCTGTAGGGTGGGCCCCTGGAGTCAATTCTCCTGGTGGGCCCCAGACACCCCAGTCCGCCCCTGTCGCAGCGTGTAAAGCCCCTTTAGAGTCAGTAGTGTTGGTGTGCAGCATTACCCCTCCATATACTCTTCCATCTGGAGACTGGTGAATATTTGTCTTCTGTTTCCACCGTCACACATTACATAATTATCAGTAATGATCGGCCCCGGTGTCTGTACTGGATGTGACCAGTCATTCTGTGGGGACAGAGGCCTATAAAAGCCGCACTATAGTTTCCAAAATAGTGTTACATGTTGGATAAACCCTTCTCTAGTCCTGTGTATTCTGGCAACACTGCTCTATAGACAGATCAGGCTTTTTTTTTTTTTACATATACAGTATTTATACTGAGGACCCTCCTGTACTATCACCACATATAGGCTATGTGCGCACGCTGCGTTTTTTTCTGACCACAAAGATGCAGCGTTTCAGGCCCCAAAAAAACACACAAAATTGCATCCACCAGAAAAAAACGCATCAAACAAACTGCATGTGTTTTTGCTGCATTTTTGTCCGATGCATTCAATAGGTGAAAAATGCAGAGAAAAAGGCAAAAAGAATTGACATGCTGCAGTGGTCACCACAAAGACGCAGCCAAAAAAACTGCAATGTGCGGACAGCCAAAATAAAATCTCATAGACTTTGCTGGGGAAGGAAATTCATGCAGTTTTGAGACCCTGATGAGTATTTACATATAGCCTAAGATAATGACACTGAGGGTACAGGATAATGACACTGAAACTGGGGGTACAGGATAATGACACTGACACTGGGGATACAGGATAATGACACTGGGGATACAGGATAATGACACTGGGGATACAGGATAATGACACTGACACTGGGGGTACAGGATAATGACACTGACACTGGGGGTACAGGATAATGACACTGACCCTGGGGGTACAGGATAATGACACTGGGGGTACAGGATAATGACACTGACACTGGGGGTACAGGATAATGACACTGACACTGGGGGTACAGGATAATGACACTGACACTGGGGGTACAGGATAATGACACTGACACTGGGGGTACAGGATAATGACACTGACCCTGGGGGTACAGGATAATGACACTGACACTGGGGGTACAGGATAATGACACTGGGGGTACAGGATAATGACACTGGGGCTACAGGATAATGACACTGGGGGTACAGGAGAATGACACTGGGGGTACAGGATAATGACGCTGACACTGGGGGTACAGGATAATGACGCTGACACTGGGGATACAGAATAATGATGCTGACACTGGGGATACAGAATAATGATGCTGACACTCGGGGTTGTAAAATAGTGAGTTTATGGAGATTTGATTCATAGACTGGATTACATGCATTCATATAATGTATGTATATTTCGCCATCCCTTTAAGAGTGAGTTTGTGAGCTGGAAATATTGACCAAGAGTTTGAAATGGTAGAACCAAAGTCATCTGCTAGTTGTTCATCAAAGTTGTCAAAGAAGAGCTATATTCTGTTTGGAATGTTGGGCTAAGAACTGAAATAGCTATGAGGGACTTCTTACTGTTACACTGAGGTCAAAGTTCAGCGAGCCTCAAAGGAATTATAAATAAGTTGAAGTAGGTTTTGTTACAAGACTCTATTGCGCAAGTACACTTATTTCGCGGGTAAAACGTACCACGTGACATGATGTAATGCTCAACTAAAATAGGGATAGTTACTTTTTGTATACCATGTAAAGAGATAAGGACAATCAGGAGGAGGGGTTTGGGTTATAAAAGAAGCCCACACTTCAAAGGTGAGGCAGAAGGAGGGAGGAGAAAGACGGACTCATCAAGCCCGACCAGTCCATCCAGAGAGAGACGGCTTACACACACTACAGCGATGTAAGATAAATGAACTATTATTTTTTCTCTCTGCCTATCTGTCTATCCATCTATTAACTCAAGCCAAGACAGTTACTTTTCTCTAATGACTGTAACCTCAAACTCTTAATCTGAATAAATCCATAATATGTTTTTTGCACCAATTCTCGCTCCAATCATTATATACTGGCTCTGCATTTGTCGCCTTAAACCCAGTTTTTAACATTGGCGAGCACCAGCCTGAATGATTGAGCGGCACAGCTGTTTTCTGTGCGAGGTGATTTTTTTCACGCTGCCTATTCACAGCGATTAGGACTCTTTTTTTTTTTTTTTTCTCACGTCATTCCCTGCCCTTTGTCCGAGAGGGGGGGTCAGTGAGTAAAAATCTCTGTCCAAGCTGCAGGCGAACGACGATACACTGTGTCCACATCAGAACCTAAGAGAGGTTTAACGTGACAAGCCACGGAGGTCGTATGTGTCAAAGCCTTGGAGACATCTGAGGACCATCCATCCATAAGACAGTTGGAGACATCTGAGGACCATCCATAAGACAGTTGGAGCCATTTGAGGACCATCCATCCATAAGACGGTTGGAGCCATCCGAGGACAAGCATCACATATTGGTGAGAAATGGATTTTATTCATCATTATTCTAGTAACAGTCATGTAGAGTATTTATTTGATCATACACATAGTGACGCACAGTTATGGTCAAATCTGTACCGGCAATGTGAACTTGAGAATACTAAGTTAGATAAGAAGTTTTTTACTGTGAATCGGTTACAGAAAAAGATACAGAATGTATTGGGTATGGTATACACTTACAACTCCATGGTCGGTGGGGCACAGCCATATGCACACACTATCTGCATGGTGACTGACACACCCATAACAACAGACACGCCCAATACAACAGACACACACGTCACAGATGCAGAGACAACAGATTGTCCAAATTGTTCGATATTAGCAGAACATATCGAACATCTGGAGGAGGATCAGTTGGAAACAAGAGCAGATTTAATATCAAAACTACGGAAAGATATTAAATATGTATCTGTTAATACGAGACAGAACAAGACAGATGCTTCCCAGTCACCTGCATCAGCTTCAGGTTCAGACGTACCGGACGGGCTGGATACGGCCGGGGACGAGACTCTGAATGAGGAGGAACTTCGGAAAAAGAAGTTACATGATAAGGCCGCCCGTCTTAACATTAAAATCCATGACCAATTAATGAAAATCATTAAGGACATACCCAAATATGATGATACAATGGACGCCTTCCATAATGCGGACATTTTTGAGTCACATTCGGATAAATATAATCTAACAAATGAACAGAGAAACAAGATTTATAGGGTATGGCTTCCCTCCCACATGGCAAAAAGGTTACAAGCAACACCTAGGACTGACGAACACAATGACCTGATCCATGACACAAAGGAAGATAGGCTGAGACAGTTAATTCTCTTTACCACAGGAGAGTCTACCCCAACAGTCGAATTGTTAGAAAACCTTAAGACACACATACAGGAGGATCCATTTGTCTTCTTAGTCAAATTCGAACAGGCCTACAGAATGGTACTAGAAATCGGATCTGATCAAGAACCGCCTTCCATGATCAAGGCCTTTGTTACAAAGTTTAAATATTTGGACCCTGCTTCATTCGAAATAGCTTCTAGAATGGAAAATCTACAAGAGGCCACGTCATTTATTGATAGAATACGTAGACGAATGAAGCAAAATCAGGTAAAGTCAAAAATAGCCATGATAGAAGGGAAAACTGACACATTAGTATCCCAGGAAAAACAGATCAAAAACAACAAAAGACCGGTGTTGAATTCTAAAAACAAGAATTCAGGGGGGGGTAACAGAAAGAGCACAATTTATTGCTTTTTCTGCGGCCTACCCGGACACCTGAAGTGGGAATGCAAGAAATTCCTGAGGGCGGGAGTTGAGGAAAGGCTGGGTAAGGAAAATGGACTGATGCCAAACACATCCAGTGCACCTCCCCCATCTTCAGCACCTCCACCTTCATATGCGCCCACTCATACTGACAACAGAAATAACCAATCACCATATACGCCCACTCATACTGACAACAGAAATAACCAATCACCATATGCACCTCTGACCAGACAGATAAGGGAAATGACCATACAGGGATTGGATGGAAGGGGCAAGACACCTGCTGCTCTTCTCCCTTCTCCATCCTCCTGACTAGCAAAGCCGGTCCCCAGGCTCCATCCACTGGAATTTGTCACTCGAGTTTCAATGGATAGCTGTGGTCGACCATTTTTAAAGGTAAATCTTGAAGGTCAGGAAGTAACATTTCTCCTTGATACAGGTGCGCAATTGAGTGTCACAAATGTTGATTTACATTTAAAGCCAGATTCCCCTGTATGTACAATTGTTGGTTTCAGTGGTAAAAATGGAACAAAGGTGACTTTAGCGCAGGATGTTTCTTTGGAAATACCTGGTTTTTTGAAAACGAAAATGGATATTTGGTGTTGTCAGGATACTGAGAATATAATTGGCACTGATTTTATGGAAAAGCATGGCTGGATTATTGATTTGGGTAACAAAACAGTTTGGAAAGACTCTAACGGTTGTAAGGCGGTAGTTATTGATCCAAATGAATATAGTCATGTCGGGACCATTTGTTTGACCGATGTAGTGTCAGCAGATCATTTGTGGCCTGAAACTGGTGGTGACGAAGTATTGACTGAGTTAGTACAGCGGTTTCCTTCTTTATTGGCTCAGTACAGGAATGAGGTTGGAACAATGAAGGATGTAGTTGTCAAAATTGAAGGCCGAGACCCGCCTCCACAGCGTCAGTATAAGTTGCCTTCGGAGTCAGTTGCTCCGATGTCTAAGATTATACAGGAATTGTTGGCTCAAGGTGTGATACGTAAGGCAAATTCTGTCTGTAACAATCCATTGTGGTGTGTTCTGAAAAGCGATGGTAGCTATCGGATGTTGTTGGACTTGAGGATGTTCAATAAGTATACTCCCAATGTAGCACCGATTGTAGCTGATACACATGACATGATGTCGAGATTGGATGCTAAGGCAAGGTATTTCTCAGTATTGGATATCAGTAATGGTTTTTTCAGTATACCGATTGAGCAAAGTTGTCAATATAAGCTTGCATTCAACCACCTGGATCAAAAATATGTATGCTGTAGGCTTCCTCAGGGGGCAAGTATGTCGCCAAGCATTTTTCATCAGGCGCTAGCGAACGTTTTGTCGAAATTTTCTCGTCCGGAATGTTTATTGCAATATGTGGACGATATCTTGTTGAGTACGGAGGACAAGGAGATGCACGTGATCTTGCTTGCAGAATTGTTTGAGCTGCTGCAAGATGCTGGTTTAAAACTGAATACCAAAAAGGTCAAGCTGATGCAGACTGAGGTCAGGTTTTTAGGAGTTCTGCTAAGTCCAGGTACACGGCGACCCCTACAGGACAGAATAGAGGCAATTGCATCTCTTCCAATTCCAACATCACACAAGGCACTAAGACATTTTTTAGGGCTTGTAAATTACTCAAGGGATTTCATTGAAAATTTTGCTGACAAAGCCAGACCTTTGTATGATCTTTTAAAAGGTGACAATGATGATTATTTTGGTCCCTGGAGTGTTGAACAGGAAAAAGCCTTCACACAATTGAAACATGATCTACAACACGCACCTGCGTTAAGTATGGTGGAAAAGAACGCACCTTTTGCGCTTCAAGCACACACTTCAGAGACAAGCATCTCTGTGGTTTTGCTGCAGCTGCAAGGGGGGGAATGGAGAATCTTGGGGTACTTCTCTAAGCTTCTCTCACCTGTTGAGAGGGGGTTTGAGGTGTGCGCAAGACACCTGGTGGGAGTGTATTTTGCGATAAAAATCACTCAACACATCATCGGGTTCCAAAAGGTTATTCTCCAAACGCCACATTCCACACTGAAACTTCTCTTTGAGAAAAACATCCCAGGTGTGTCAAATCAGAGATTTGCCCATTGGTTGCTCTCATTGTCTCCAAATCAAATTGAGGTAGATTATAAGGCCAAGTATGTTCTTCCTCAATTGATGCAGTATGAAGGACAAACCCATGATTGCATAGAAACGTTCCATGAACCAAGTCCATCTCTCTTCAGACGACAGTCGGAAGACGCAGATGAACCTGTGTTTGTAGACGGTTCTAGATTTTTTCTGGAAGGACACTATCACACAGGATATGGAATTTTCTATTCCAAGCGAGGACAAGTGGTAAAACACAAGTTACCGAGTCATTTCTCAGCTCAAAGGGCAGAGATAGAAGCGGTAAGAATGGTCCTACAGCTGAATGAAGCTGATGATCAAACTCCAATGGTAATCTACAGTGATAGCTCCTATGTTGTCAGATCCCTAACCGATTACCTGCCTGTTTGGGAAAGGAGAGGCTATGTGGATTCGTCCAACAAAGCCTTGCTGCACCGCGAAACGCTAGAATCAATTTTTGAGATGGCATCTAGGGCCCCAAATAGATTTGCTATAGTGAAAGTCGCTGCACATCAAAGATCTGATGATGAGTTATCTGTAGGAAATGCAACCGCAGATGCTCTAGCCAAAGAAGCTGCCCTGACAGGAGAGGAAGTGTTTGACTCTGAACCTTCTGAGATTTCAGCGGTTCAAAGAGCAGACACGTACATACCTTCATTTGCAGAAGAACAGAGAAAAGATCCTTCTCTTGTTACTTCTCTGGATGATCCAAAACCTCCTTTTATCTGTGAAAATGGGGTTTTGTGTCACAGTTCAAATGGAGAATTGCGTCCAGTTGTACCAAAACATCTACAGGTAGAATTCACTCGATACAACCATGAGAGTTTAGGTCACTTGGGACAACAGAAATTGTTAGTCATTCTCAAGGAGAAATTTTATTGGGAAAAAATGGACGAAACAGTTCAAAGTGTTGTACTATCGTGTCTCATTTGTGCCCAAATAAATCCAAGACCTAAAGGACAGAAGCCACCACTTCTATGAATCGCACCTGCAGATGGTCCATGGTCTACACTGCAGATAGACTATATTGGTCCTTTACCCTCAGGTAAACATGGTCTCAGGTATGCATTGATTGTGGTAGATGTGTTCTCAAAATGGGTAGAAATATTACCTGTTAGGAAAGATGATGCTTTGTCCACAGCAAGGGAATTGGTACAACATGTCTTTTGTACTTGGGGGATCCCAAGGATGATTACCTCCGATCGAGGTAGCCACTTCACAGGTAAAATCATGCAAACTGCTTGTGCTATTCTAGGGGCGCGACAGCAATTTCATGTCCCCTATCATCCACAATCTGCGGGAATTGTGGAAAGAATGAATAGAACAATCAAGTCCAGAATTGCAAAGATGCTTTTGGACAAAGGTAACACTTGGGTTGACAAGGTACCTTTCATACTGATGAGTATAAGAGGTTCAATCTCTTCTACAACTCAATTCACTCCGTTTGAGTTGATGACGGGAAGAAAAATGCCATTGTGGTTTCCACATGAGCCATTTTTATCCACTCCACAAAAAGATGCTATCTCAAGGTCCCAATGGTTGAGATCGCTACAGGAGAACCTGAAAGCGATTCTGCCATATGCGGCATCGAGAATGCAGAAAATGGAGCCACCCTATGAGTCCAAATTCAAGAAAGGTGCTCTAGTGATGATCAAAACCTTTCGCAAGAGTGGTCCATGGGAGTGTAATTGGGAAGGTCCTTTTGAAGTCCTTGAGACTATGGGACAAGTCATGATTCTTGTGCACCGAGTGTCAAATGTGGTAAAAAAGACCCGGAAAACACAAAAAGTGTGGGTTCACGTTGATCAGTGCAAAATATTTGTGACAAAATAATGATACTGCATTTCTTTCCAGGAAGAAATGGATTCCTATACGAACTGGAATAAGGAACCTAAAGACTGTGAAGGAAAGATGACATCAAGCCTTCTGGAGAAAGAACATCTTCCCAAGCTCAAGACAAGCTTCTACGTGATGGGATCTACTTTCCTGCTGCTTTGCTTTATTTTCGTCATTGTTTGCATGTTACATCAAGGAACAATCGCCAATGATGTGAATGAACGGACTAGAGAGATTCAACATTCTCGAAGACCAAGAGGATCAGATACACGGAACTTACTGACAGAGAACATCACGGATGATTCTGTGGAGATAACAGGAAATATCTGCATGGGATATGGAACAAAATGTTGCATTGAATTACATTTCATACACGACACAGACATAATATTACATGCGATTGCAGGACCTAAAACTAGATTCACACAATTACAAGGAGAATATGTACACAGTAATAAAACGGGTATATGGGAATGTTCTCCTACAGATGTACTATACTGGAACATAGAGATCAGAGGTGATGAACCTGCTGTATGGTCCGGTGATATTACAAATGACATGATTGCAAGGGGAAAGTTTGGAAGATCCAAAACAGAAATTTTTGTTAAAAACTCAGGTTTTTGGGAAAATTCTGGATCCTTCTTTACTCTCCATCACAGAAGGAGATAAAGATTGGGTCATAACATGGAATTTCCAGGTAACACGGGAACCTGTGCAAGTTCAGGTATCTGTAGTGTTTACCGTTACTAACACTATAGTTCCGGAAATAAGGGTTTCACCACAGACAGTACATAACAAAGTAAACACATTACCCATAATGTTAAAATGTAACACAAGATTGAAATTGCCTTCTGAGTCTTTGTTGACATGGACCAAAAATTCATCATTTTTGGGAAGTTTTTTAAACAGTCCAACTAATGTCATTCACAGAGGTCAGATTGGTAATATCAGGTGGATGGATGATACTTTCATTTTTTCCATAGAGAATCCATCTTCCAGGGACTCTGGAATTTACCAGTGTTGCGTTGAAACAAAGACACATTACAGACATTGTAAAGACGTTAGTGTGAATATTTGGTCAGCAGCAGATAGTGCATGCACAGACACGAGGTTCATGCCGTCTACTCCTTTCCAAATTAATCAATTTCAGTCCAAGTCCTTATTAAGGGATGGAGAATTTATGACAATGGTGTGGACTTTCAATATGTCTCATTGGAAGATCTCTACCAGGTTTCCTCAGTGTCAATCACATCTCATAAACATGGAGATGGGGATAGAACAATGGTTTGGGAAAAGAACAGCTCAGACTAGGAGTAAGAGAGGAGTGTTAGAAGGAATTCTGGGAGGAATTGGGACAGTGGGAAGTCTGACTAATGCCATAGATATACAGACACTTAAGTCAGATTTGGATAATATTGGTTTTATTGGAGGAAAAGGTGAAAAGGTTCAGAAGAGTCTGAATCAACTTCTTGAAAAGATGGTAATGAATACAGCTGCTGTACTAGGCTCTTCCGTGTCACATCTACAGGATGCTACATTAGCTCTCGTGGAAAGCACACACGAAACACAAGTAGCTAAAGCGTGCCTGGAGATACAGGTAGAGTATTCTTCTAATCTGAAGTTGATTGCACAAGCTTTACAGAGTGGAATTACTCCACTGGGAATACTGCGAAATTTACCTGTAGAGTATGATTTTGCATTGAATCATACGGATTTGTGGGTAAATAAGTGGTTAGGATGTGAACGAAACATTTGTGTTGGCACATCGCTAATCCCAGTGATCGGAAGAGAAGGAACTATTGTTCCTGTTACAGTTTTGGGTATACCTGTGAGTAACACACAACAAGTGTTCTATCAACTGCAGTACACAGATTTTGCATTTGATGGAGTGAACACTGAACAAGTAGACATTTCTTCATGTTTGCATTTTGTTTCTAAGGTGATGTGTTTACCTGGACAGGATAAGGTGATTTATCATTCATGTTTTCATAATCATTCTTCTTGTCATGCGAGAATAGAGACTGTACAGACACTACATGATCTGGTGACTCCAGTAAGTCCAAATAAGATTTGTTTTCAGGTCATGTCTGAGACAGAGAAGGTTTCTGTTTTCTATTCTACTTGTGTACATAAGGAAAACCTACCTATGGGTTTGTATTGTATAGAAGGAAATGTGAGATCTCTTTCAAAGAAGGAAGGAAGTTTTAATATCACTTCTATAGGAAAGAGAAACTTAACGGCATTTCCCATACAATTCAATTTATCACAGATAAATGATTTTCCTTGGGATATGTGGACAAGTGAAATAAAGAAAGATAAGGGTTTGTTAGATTTATTAACGAAACAGTTAAAGGAAGCAGAAATTATATTCAGACATGAACAAGGTGAATTAAGTGATATTGAACACGAATGGAATGGAATGTCAGGTAGAACTTGGTGGAAGAGTTTTAGCAAATCTGTACATTCCTGGTCTCAGTCATCTTTTCAGTCAGCGGTTGGTAATGTTTTATTTAATCCCATCATAATCATATTTTTATTAGTTTTGATGTGTATTATATATCAAGTTTTTGTGATGTGTAGAATTCAGAAGATATATAGGAATATAAAAATAGAAATGAAAAAGGAAGATAACATTCTTAGAGGAATGTTAAATCGCAAGATGACTTTTTGACAGAAAGTTGCGGATTGGTTTATCAAGTCAAATATTGGTCTAGAATTTTCAACAAGAATGTATGTGATACAAATGATGACACGATTGAGTTAGGGTTTCCCAGGGGTTCATCAAACTGCCATATAAGGGGGGACTGTAAAATAGTGAGTTTATGGAGATTTGATTCATAGACTGGATTACATGCATTCATATAATGTATGTATATTTCGCCATCCCTTTAAGAGTGAGTTTGTGAGCTGGAAATATTGACCAAGAGTTTGAAATGGTAGAACCAAAGTCATCTGCTAGTTGTTCATCAAAGTTGTCAAAGAAGAGCTATATTCTGTTTGGAATGTTGGGCTAAGAACTGAAATAGCTATGAGGGACTTCTTACTGTTACACTGAGGTCAAAGTTCAGCGAGCCTCAAAGGAATTATAAATAAGTTGAAGTAGGTTTTGTTACAAGACTCTATTGCGCAAGTACACTTATTTCGCGGGTAAAACGTACCACGTGACATGATGTAATGCTCAACTAAAATAGGGATAGTTACTTTTTGTATACCATGTAAAGAGATAAGGACAATCAGGAGGAGGGGTTTGGGTTATAAAAGAAGCCCACACTTCAAAGGTGAGGCAGAAGGAGGGAGGAGAAAGACGGACTCATCAAGCCCGACCAGTCCATCCAGAGAGAGACGGCTTACACACACTACAGCGATGTAAGATAAATGAACTATTATTTTTTCTCTCTGCCTATCTGTCTATCCATCTATTAACTCAAGCCAAGACAGTTACTTTTCTCTAATGACTGTAACCTCAAACTCTTAATCTGAATAAATCCATAATATGTTTTTTGCACCAATTCTCGCTCCAATCATTATATACTGGCTCTGCATTTGTCGCCTTAAACCCAGTTTTTAACAGGGGTACAGGATAATGACGCTGAAACTGGGAGTACAGAATAATGACGCTGACACTCGGGGTACAGGATAATGACGCTGACACTCTGAGTACAGGATAATAACGCTGACACTTGGGGTACAGGATAATGACGCTGACACTGGGGATACAGGATAATGACACTGACATTGGGGGTACAGGATAATGACACTGACATTGGGGGTACAGGATAATGACACTGACACTGGGGGTACACAATAATGACACTGACACTGGGGGTACACAAAAATGACACTGTAGGTACAGTATAATGACACTGACACTGGGAGGACGGGATAATGACACTGGGTACAGGATAATGATATTGACACTGGGGATACAGAATAATGACACTAGGGTTACATGATACTGACGCTTGATACTCGGTGCAGGATAAAACACTTGGGGTACAGGATAATTACTCTGGACACTCGTTTCTTTTCCTCAGCACCCAGCTTTTCTATATTCTGATAGCCATCTTTTGTCTTTAGCACCCAGCTTTCCCATGATATCAGAGAATGGGAAAGCTGGGAGCTGGGGAGCTGAGGACAAGACGGATATCAGAACATAGAAAGGCTGGGTGACGAGTAAGAGAGCCTCTTTCTCTCAGCTCAGCACCCAGCTTTCCCAATCCCATCCCATGCTCTGACTGCTGCTATCCCTCTTTCCCTAATCCTTACTGATATATGATTACTGTGTGGACTTCACTCATGTCATACAGCAGGGACTGGTGCACACACCCAGCACCCCAAAATCACACACACCCTGCACCCCCAAATCACGCACACCCAGCACCCCAAAATCACGCACACCCTGCACCCCCAAATCACACACACCACGAACCCCAATGTCCTGCATATCTCATACAGACTGGCTGTACCCCAAATTACTCCTCCTCTCAAACACACTGAAACCCCATGTTCTATACAAATAGTATCCCTTAACACCCCTGTGTCACAGCCTGGACCCCTGATATGCCACTCACACCCCCCCCCATATCTCTCACCAGGCACATCTTCCTCGGTCACATCTTCCTCGGTATTTCCTGCCCGGCTTCTCCCACACGGTCACATGGGAATGACATCACCGCAGGTCCTCACTGCTCCACCACTGAATGCAATGCATCCTTTTTGCTGAAGCCGCTTCTACTCTGCCTCTGCCGCGCTGCAGCTCATAAGCTCCGGGTGCCTCCAGGTCAGGAGCGCCCCTCCCCCCCCCCTCCCGCAAGCCAGACCAACACTATGTGTGTCTATATATATATATATATATATATATATATATATATATATAATTACACGTTTTTCCAAGCATGGCGTTAAGAGTGTGGAAGGTTTGAGGGGTGGAGCCTGGGCGGAGTCTCAAGGGGGCCCAAAAATGTTGCCAGTATGGGGCCCTGAAATTCCTAGAGGCGGCCCTGCTGCACGATATGAGGTGCGCGCAGGACCTGCAGACTTCGCCTCTCATACTCAGATGTACGCGTGTCTTTGAGGTGCACAAACAGAACAGTGCGGCGCCAAGACTGAGGCAGAGGAGCTCCTCAGCCCCGCACCGACTTCCGTCATCCCCAGGGCCACATGGAAGAAAAGGACGAGCGGACACCGGGTAAGTGCTCCTGAGGAGCCCAACATGACATGGAGAATCATTTTAGATGCAGGGACCATTGTGGGGAGGAGCGGTGTTACGTTACAAAGGACATTATCTGAGAGTGGGGGACATTATGGTAGAAATTTAATTGGGACATGATAAGGCAATGGGGGAAATTCTTGGGCAATGGGGGACATGATAGGGCAATGGGGGACATGATAAGGCATACCTCCCAACTTTTAAAGAAGGGAAAGAGGGAGAAAGTTTGCGTCGCGTGGAGCTTGGCGCGGCAAATTTTTAGGCCACGCCCATGGCCACGCCTCTTACCACACCCAGTCAGCAATGACAAACATTGTTTTAGAAACAATAATTAAAAAAATATACATAGATTTATTTCTAAGTAGTAAATTAAAATATAAATGCAAACTTGGCCGTGTTACTTTTAAACTAGAATATTTTAAACCACAAAATTCTGTTTTGAAGCAGATCTGTCCCCTAAATCTGCCCCATGTACAAAACTGCAGACTTCATGACAGATCCGCTCTATTAGATAAAATATCTGTAATAATACTGTGCTTAAATGGGAGGAATTAGTGAATACAGGCAACTTACTGTTCTGATTGTTCCAATTGTGGAGACACGGGGGTCAGTGGGTGCTCTCGTCCGCTGATCCGGCCGCCTTTAGAAAGACAGCAAGGCTCAGGGCTCATCCCAACTGAACGCCTGACATCCTTAATCCCTCCCTCTCCTCCTCAGCTGTGCTCTGACGGCAGGATCAGATCACAGTGTAATGGCTCACGCTCACAGCACAGCAGGAGCCGAGGGTCATTAGCATATCGCATCACATGTGATATGCCAGTGTGACCTCAGCTTGGTATGTGCGCACGTTGCGTTTTGTGCAGTGCGGAAGAGAACACACCCTCTGGCAGACTGGACAAATGTAAACACTGCGTTTGTAAAAAAAAAAAAAAATGCACCCAAAACATTTTGGATGCATTTTCCATGCGTTTTACATGCGTTTTGGATGCATTTTTGACAGTGCATTTCCCTGTCAATTCAGCTCTGCTACATGCCCGCTGACAGCAGACACAGACAGAGTTGTGCGATGAGATTGAACTCAGATGAACTTCACCCGACTTCATTGTCATCCCGCGGCTCTGTCTGTGTGTCGCGTCCTGGTTAGCGGTCACACTTGAAGGACGCACCAGTGACCACAAATCCCGAGTGACTGAAGTGAGCAGCGCCATCAGCGGTGCCGTTACTCAGGTTACCCGCGGCCAGCTGGAGTCCTCCACCTGAGACCGCAACTCACCTGTGATGTCATCGCTGATCGTGCAGCTCACTTCAGTCACTCGGGCGACTTGCTGTCACAGTTGGAGGATCCAGTGGTGGCCGCGGGTAACCTGAGTGATGTCATCGCTGATCGTGTGGCTCACTTCAGTTGCTGCGTGGAGCTGACAGAGAGCAATCGTATTCTGTGGCCGCTCCTGTCAGCTTCATGTAGCGAAGCTGGATGCGTCGCGGGACCTCATGTGGATTACATCGGACCTGGAGGGGTATTTGGGGGTTTAATAAAATGGTAAAAGAGGGGTTTTTTTGTCTTTTATTCCAAATAAAGGATTTTTGGGTGTATGTGTTTATTTTCTTTAACCTACAGGTTAATCATGGAAGGTATCTCGGGGAGACGCCTGCCATGATTAACCTAGGACTTAGTGGCAGCTATGAGCTGCCATTTACTCCTTATTACCCCGATTGCCACCGCACCAGGGCAATTCGGGATGAGCCGGGAAGAGTCCCAGGACTGTCGCATCTAATGGATGCGGCAATTCCGGGCGGCTGCTGGCTGATAATGTTAGGCTGGGGGGCTCCCCATAACGTGGAGCTCTCATCCTGAGAATACCAGCCTTCAGCCATGTGGCTTTACCCTGGCTGGTATCAAAATTGGGGGGGACTGTTTTTTTAAATTATTTATTTATCTATTTTACTGCACGATATAGACCCGCTCACTGGCGGCTGTGATTGGTTGCAGTGAGACAGCTGTCACTTAGTGTGGGGGTGTGTCTAACTGCAACCAATCTTAGGCGCCGGTGGGCGGGGAAAGCAGGGAATATGAGATGGAATAATGAGTGGCCGGCATTTTGAAAAGAGGAAAAGCCGCCGGAGCAGTGTGACAGCCGTGCAGCGACAGAGAGAGAGACCGACCGACGGACAGAGAGTGACGGACAGAGCGACCAACTGACAGAGAAAGAGACTGACATCGACAGAGAGAGACTGAAAAGACCTGCGTTTTGTTTGTCAGAAAAGCATGCAGAACGCAACAAAAATGCAGTCCAAGTGCATTTTGGTTGCGTTTTGACCCATATCATTGATTTCAATGGGTGGAGAACACAGCTACAACGCACAAAAGAAGTGACATGCTGCTTTTTTCTCCACAGCGATTTTTGGCATCCAAAACGCTGCGTTTACAAATGCAGCGTGCGCATTGAATTTTCGGACTTCTCATAGACTTTGATGGGGAAGAAGAACACATGCTATTTGGCACTGAAATGCTGCAGTTCAAAACGCAGCGTTAACATGGGTAAAAAACGCAAAGTGCGCACTTAGTTGTAGTTCGCCGATGCATCGCGACGAGGAAGAAATCCTCGCGGCGAACTACAAGACCCAGGAGGCCGTTCCATCGCCGACCTCCTGGGTCCTGTAGTTCGCCGCTCAAGGCTGTGTATCGGTAACCATTGGAGATGAAGCAGGAACGTCCGCTGTCAGACGCTACTCAAAGGCAGCGCGCTGACCAATCAGAGGCTCCTGTCTTTGACGTCAGCGCTCTGGGTGCGGACGTTCCTCCCTCGTCGTCATGGTTACCTGATACACAGCCCATGCTAGCGAACAGCAAGTCCCAGCAGGCCGGCGATGGAACGGAAGGTAAGGTGAGCATATAATATGTGCATGTGTTTGTGTGTGTTTGTGTGAGTTTATGTGTGTTTGTGTGAATTTGTGCATGTGTGGAATGGCACAACAGGGGACCAGGATGGGACATTTAACAAGTTGTGGAACGAATTGTCTGCATTGCAATGATTTCCTATACATACACATTACTGGGTCCTGTGGAGCCTACATACTGACAGTGGTGGCCTGTGGGGCATACATACTGGCCCTAGGGATGCTTAGCGCACAGGCTGGCAGCGGTGGAACACGCTGAGGGCCCAAGCTGGCAGCACTGGAGGGTGCTTAAGGCATAAGCTGGCAGCACTGCGGGGGAGCGCTGAGGGCACATGCTGGCAGAACTGCGGGGAGCACTGAGGGCACAGGCTGGCGTGGGGCTGGGTGGCGCTGAGGGCACAGGCTGGGGGGCACTGAGGGCACAAGCTGGCAGCACTGGGGGGCACTGAGGACACAGGCTGGTGGGGCGCTGAGGGCACAGATTGGCAGCACTGGGGGGGCACTGAGGGCACAGGCTGGCGGGGTGCTGAGGGCACAGGCTGGCGTGGTGCTGAGGGCACAAGCTAGCGTGGTGCTGGGGGCGCTGAGGGCACAGGCTGGCGTCGTGCTGGAGGGCGCTGAGGGCACAGGCTGGCGTGGTGCTGGAGGGCGCTGAGGGCACAGGCTGGCGTGGTGCTGGGGGGCGCTGAGGGCACAGGTTGGCAGCATTGCAGCACCAGAGCCTGAGAGCTCCTCTGGCTGCTTTCTCTGAGTCCCGTTTGTCTGCTTTTTCTATTGCAGGCACAGGGGGGACCTGAGAAGACAATTGCTGGACTCTCCCCTGCTCCCCCCTCCTGCAGGCACACTGCTCTCCCCTCCTGCAAGCACACTGCTCCCCCCTCCTGCAGGCACACTGCTCTCCCCTCCTGCAGGCACACTGCTCTCCCCTCCTGCAGGCACACTGCTCTCCCCTCCTGCAGGCACACTGCTCTCCCCTCCTGCAGGCACACTGCTCTCCCCTCCTGCAGGCACACTGCTCTCCCCTCCTGCAGGCACACTGCTCTCCCCTCCTGCAGGCACACTGCTCCCCCCTCCTGCAGGCACACTGCTCCCCCCTCCTGCAGGCACACTGCTCTCCCCTCCTGTACTCACTCTGCTCTCCCCTCCTGTACTCACTCTGCTCTCCCCTCCTGCACTCACACTGCTCTCCCCTCCTGTACTCACACTGCTCTGCCCTTCTGCACTCACTCTGCTCTCCCCTCCTGTACTCACTCTCACTTATTAAGGGGGCGGGTCGTGCGGCGTCATAGCGACGGCACGCGGCCAATAGCGGCGGAGGGGCGGAGATAAGCAGGATGTAAACATCCCGCCCACCTCCTTCCTTCTGCATATCCTACGGAAGCCGCAGTGACGCCGGTAGATGTTCCTTGCTCCTGCGGCTTCACGCACAGCGATGTGGAGCGAGGAACAACATCGTACCGTCGCATCAGCGTAATTATGGATTACACCGTCGCTGCACCGATGATACGATTACGACGATTTTGCGCTCGTTAATCGTATCATCTAGACTTTACACACTACGATGTCGCATGCGATGCCGGATGTGCGTCACTTTCAATTTGACCCCACCGACATCGCACCTGCGATGTCATAGTGTGCAAAGCCCGCCTTAGTGCCACATGAAAGGCACCAAAGGGTGCAAAATTACAAAATGCTGGAGAGTGGGACATTATGTGTCTTTCTGCCATTATAATGACAGAAAAGACTGATATAAAGTGCACAAGCACAAGAAAATCACCAGAGCGCTCTACGCTGTGAAAAGCAGTAGAAAATGGCACTGGAGTGAACATGTGACCGCCTGAGCTTTCTGGGCCCCACTGCTGCGAATTGCAGTCTGCAGCCGCCTCAGAAAATGGCGCTTTCATAGAAGCGCCATCATCTGGCGCTGTATCCAACTCTTCCAACAGCCCTGAAGCCGGGTGGCTTGTTGGGTAATAATGAGTTAATACTAGCTTTGTTTTACTAGCTAGTATTAAGCAGGAGATTCTTAATGTCAGGCACGTTTGACCCGGCCATTAAGAATCTCCAATAAAGGGTTAAAAAAAAAGACACCACACAGAGAAAAAATACTTTAATAGAAATAAATACACAGACACATTAGAGACTCCATCTTTATTACCCCCTGTCAGCCCTCCACGATCCATGGTCTTCTGTCTTTCTCGTTCAACAAATGCAGCTCTGCTCCATCACTGCTGCATGGGGGAAGACGCTGCTTCCCGTGCAGCCTTCACTCCGTGAGAGATCAGTGCTGCTGGCTGTTAGCGGTAACAGCGGTAACGCTGACTGACGCGTTACCATAGCAACGGTGCTCCGTCATGTGATTCCCGGAGCCGCGGTTAGCGGTGACGTCACCGCTAACTGCGTTGCTATGGCAACGGTGATCTCCGTTAATGACCGGCTGTGTCAGCCGGTCCCTAACGGAACGGGGAGTCGACCGTGTGCTAGAGCATGTCGCCGGTACACGGCGATACACAAATGTGCACCGTGTACCGGAGAGTGCAATGACAGGACCTAGGACAGGACATGACGTCAAAGCCATGTGACCAGTCTGTAGCCAATGAGATAATAGCCACGTGACTGGTCACATGGCTATTTTGACGTCACGATAGGTCCTGCATCACTGCTGGCAGTGCTGGTCACCGGGAGGATTCAGCGATCATCGGATGGAATAGCAGCAGGAGACAGAGTGCAGGAGGGATCGCGGGGACCGGTAAGTGTTATGGCAATGTTTATTAACTGTATGTGTACATTTATAATGCGTTTTTATGTGTTTGTGATTGCCTCCCATTATTTCCTATTGGTTCGAGTTCGGTTCGTCGAACGTTCGCCGAACTGAACTCGAACGAGACCTCCGTTCGACGAACCGAACTCGAGCCGAACCACGGCCGGTTCGCTCATCTCTAGTCGTCAGTAATCGGAGAATCATCAGTAATCTGAGAGCCCTGAGATCCACGGAGGAAGGAGATGGTTCTCAGGGCTTCCAGCGGCCACAGATTACTGACATGGCCGATATACTGGGTCGTACAAATCGATTTGTACCAACTGTATTCTGTGCGCCTGGAAGTGCGATGATGGGCCGGTCTAGAAAGACCATTAAATGACGGATGATCACCTGGATGTGGATGATCAGCGGTCGTTTAACAGACATGATCGGCCATTGTAAGTGCACTGTGCGTCCCACTGCCTATAAGACTGTATGCAGATGAGAACAACTGGACTGATCATTCCCATAGCTCACAATTACTGGCTGATTGGCCACTAGTGATACACTTTAGATTAGGGCTACACAGACAGCGGCATGTACGGGCGACATCTAGATCATGCATCTCATTGCTACATTGAAAGACAAATATTTCCAAATGTTTCCAAATATGTTTGATTTTCTGTTTTTCTTTATTGCAGGAAAATAAAGGAGATGACACAAAGTTATATTTATAATATTCTACCTTTTATTACTGGCATATTTACTATACTTATAAATGTGAGGTTCTTAGTGCACAGTTTAACCAAATTGTGCAAGCCCATCTGCCAACGACAAGGCGACCTCATCAGATGGGGCCCTACACTAACCTATTTATTGTATTTATAATAGTCTTATTATTATCCTAGTAACCTATTCATTACTATTACAATATTATTATACTTATTATTACTATCATTACTTTAGTACTATAAGATCACTAGAATTAAAACTGTTGATCCAGAAGAAGGCGAAAAAAACCCCGGACACATTCAGCCAATTTGTGTCAAGGGGAAAAATTCCTTCTCGACCCCGGGAAAAGGCGATCAGTCTGAGGACCCTGGACCAAACCTGACACTACCTAGTAATGTATTATGTTTTTATTATATTATTCCTAATAATAATAATGCAATATTACAATTTGTATTTCTATATTAGTATTAATATATATTTTTTTAAATACTATTTATGTGTTATGTTATTATTATTATATTTTTCTTAATAATAATGTAATATTATCATTTATATTACTATTATTTTTTTTAAATACTATTTTTATTCTTTCTAATATTATGAATATTAGTACTAATATTTCTATTATTTCTCTATTTACTATTAATTAGATCCCTATTCCTAAAGCTGTTGATTCAGAAGAAGGCAAAAACCCCTGAACACATTCAGCCAATTTGTGTCTCAGGGGAAAAATTCCTTCTCGACCCCGGGAAAAGGCGATCAGTCTGAGGACCCTGGATCAAACCTGACTCTACCTAGTAATGTATTATGTTTTTATTATATTATTCCTAATAATAATAATGCAATATTACAATTTATATTTCTATATTAGTATTAATATATATTTTAAATACTATTTATGTGTTATGTTGTTATTATTATTATTATTATTATTATATTATTATTCTTCTTAATAATAATGTAATATTATCATTTATATTACTATTATTTTTTTTAAATAATATTTTTATTCTTTCTAATATTATGAATATTAGTACTAATATTTCTATCATTTCTCTATTTACTATTAATTAGATCCCTATTCCTAAAGCTGTTGATTCAGAAGAAGGCAAAAACCCCTGAACACATTCAGCCAATTTGTGTCTCAGGGGAAAAATTCCTTCTCGACCCCGGGAAAAGGCGATCAGTCCGAGGACCCTGGATCAAACCTGACAGTACCTAATAATGTATTAAGTTGTTATTATTATATTATTCTTAATAATAATGTAATACCTATTAATTATTTACTAATTATTCTAGTCATTATAATAAATACTGTAATATTATTATTATTATTATTAGTTATGCTATGTTTACTTTGTTGCTATTTTACTGATCTTATTACTAATTTTTTAATATTATTGTTATTATCCTACTTTTTAATATTTTTTTTAGATGTGTTTGGATTATTGCTATTTTATTATTACTATTATTACTAACATTTGTATTGATATTTTACTAAAATTATAACTTAGATCCCTATTCCTAAAGCTGTTGATCCAAAAGAAGGCAAAACCCCCCGGACACCTTCAGCCAATTTGTGTCTCAGGGGGAAAAATTCCTTCTCGACCCCGGGAAAAGGCGATCAGTCCGAAAACCGTGGATCAAACCTGCTGAAATTATTTTTATGGCTCTAATTATCATTATTATACAATTAATGATTATAATATTAGATACTATATTACTGCTCCTATTATATGTCTTTTTAATGCTTTTACTACATTTTCAACCTATTTCTAAACCTAATAATTACTATTTTATGGTTATTATTAATTATTATTATTATACTTACCAGATTTTATGCTGCTGTATGTTGGGGCCACAGTCCATCAGCGTCTCATCACTGTGAAGAGGTTGGTCCATATGGTGTTTTTTATTTTACTGAGGTTGGTGGTGATTTTTTTGAATATGGAATACTGCCGGCGGATCATCTGTGTCGGCTGCTTCTTAACTTGTTGTCTCTTGGCTGGCTTTTTCTGAAGTCTTTGTCTCTTTGCCAGGTGAATCTGAAGTCGTTGACTCTGTGCCGGCTGGTCCTGATCGCGTTTTCTCTTTGCTGGCTGGTTCTGATCGCGTTGACTCTGTTCCGGCTGGTCCTGATCTCGTTGTCCCTTTGCTGACTGGTCCTGATCTCGTTGTCTCTTTGCCGGCTGGTCCTGATCTCGCTGTCTCTTTGCCGGCTGGTCCTGATCTCGCTGTCTCTTTGCTGGCTGGTTCAGAGTGCTTGTTGTGGTATTTTGCACCATTCTTCTATTAGCTCCTGAACCTTTCTTTTTTTTCTTCTTGGTGTCTTCTTTCTCATCTTCTTCAAAGTCTTTTACCTCCCGAAATTTCATTGGATCGGATATCACCACTTCATTCCGCTGCTGTGGTGTCTTCTTGGTGTCTTCTTTCTCCCTTTCTTCCTGGTCTGTGACCTCCATTGGCTCTGCTATCTCCTCTTCATTCAGCTGCTTTGGCGTCACTGATGGCGGCTTTGGCGTCACTGATGGCGGCTTTGGCGTCACTGATGGCGGCTCTGGCGTCACTGATGGCGGCTCAGGTCTTTTTTCGTATAACGGAAACGGAAGATATTTTTTCTGTGCTTCGCGGTTGGTCGGCATCAGGCGCTGAGAAAAAAAGAGCAAGTTAATTGTCTGCTGAGACATTCCTTTACATCTATGGACAGAACACGAGGAAATAATATGCGGTGTGATCAGTCACCTCCATGTTGAAGATCGGTGATGGCAGGAATCTGGTGCTGTAGATGAGCAGTTGGTTTTCCGCCTCCTCCCTTGTGCTCGGACAATCTGGAGAGAAAACACAAGCAGATAATGGGATCAATCATACAATGTACAGAAATCCTTAAAATGACAGGAAAATTCCTTTAACCCAAATCATCGTGACCTGCTGGATTCTGACTGATTCTGTGCAAAGAAAATCACACAAATTACTATGGAAAACTATTTTCTAAATGACAATGTCCTGTAATTCTGTGCTGGACTAATACATGTTCTGGATTATTAAATGCTGGATTATTGGAATGACACTTTATTCTCAGATTAAGTGGAAATTGTTATTATATAAAATAATAATCTCACATGATACGTATCCAGATCCGAAGATGCAGTGCCGGCGGTGGTAGACGTCCTAAATAAAACAGAATCTGGTGAGTGTCCACTTATCACTCATCAGGGATGGACAATAGGACGAGGGTCCGTGTATAATAAAGCTGCAGACCTCCATAGAGCGGCTGCTCGCTGCCATCTTGTAAATGTCGTACATTGACAACTCCATTTGAAAATCTGTGAATCCAAAAAAGATTTAGTCACAGATCTGATAGAGATCAAACACCGCAGCTTCCCACACATATTCATAGTTAGCGTCCCCCCCGGTATCATACTCCATTACACCCATACATGGAGGCAACATGAGCAAATCCAGTCTATTCTGGGTGTTTGTAGAGTCTCCAGTATAGGTAATACCACATGGAAAACATTGTACATAGGATTGTAATGGGGCCTGTAAATAAAGATATATGGCAGACATGGATTTCTATGTTCTTCATGCAAATAAAAACAAGTAACCCCACAAAAATGACAGCGAAAGTGACTTCATTACCAGCACATAGAGCCTGACCCCCAATAACAGTGCCAGGACACTAACCCCACTGACATTAGTGGTAAATAATGCCCCAATAAATAATACCGGCCGCAGTGTCCTGTGTAACCTAAACATAATCTTCTGCTTTCCTGCAGCCACTAGGGGGAGCCCAGTGCACCAGTAAATACAGATTGCACTGATAGCGCCCCCTAGTGGCCGGTGACAGCAGCTGTTGTGGCAGAATTCTCTGCTCTGCCCGGTGTTCTCTCCTGTTTTGAGTTTAGATGAAATGATAAAATCTTCAGCGGATTCCAGATAACAGGAAAGAAGCATCGAGGAGAGGAGATAAATCAGTGTCCGGTCATCAGGGGATGTGATGGCGGCACTCACCGATATACAACTCCACTCGTCACTGTCTGTAAAACACTGAGGAGAGCGACAGTTTGTTTGTGTTTATTTCTTCAGATTCAAATCCAGCAATCTTATTGGCTGCTGACCAGTATCATGCAACACGCAGAATTTAAAGGGACAGGACGCTGTTATTTCTTCACAGTGCATTTCATATAGACGTGCTATAACTCTGCTTAATATATGAAGCTGGGGAGATAATCTGGGGGAGCAGCTTTATGTTTTCATACACAGCAATTAAAATGTCACTATCGATATCGTCAGAACATTATATTCTACATATTATTAGAGTATCGGTGCATGAAGGAGTTAATTATAAATTATATTATTTTCAATTATCTCTTCCTGAACAGGATATTTTACACAATTTCCTTTTTTCTCACACGGCTGATGGCTATTTCTACATTACTGACATGTAACTTAATGACCCTGACTGCGGCCGAGGTGTCAGCCTGACCCCAATATCATCACTGGGGTCCATTGGTTGCAATAAGTTCTGAGCTGATGGGGCTGAGGGAGATTTTCTGATTCATGTTCAGTTTTTCATCTGCTGCCGTTTCCTTCTCTGCATGTTCAGCGCTTAACGTCGCCCATTTCTTGGTGAACGACAAATCTTGAAGCCCCGTCTGCTGTGAAATTGTTGCCACGTTTTGCTGTGCTCTGTCTTGGCATGAAATTGTCTTCATCAGCCTCACCTCTGCAGTTGAGTTTGACTTTTCCTCACTGAGTTTTTCTCTATTTACTCACACACCTGACTATACTCCCTCATAATCCCTGACTTTGTGTTATGGGCAGCACAGTGGCTCAGTGGTTAGCACGGCTGCTTTACAGTCCTGGGTTCAAATCCCTCCAAAGCCAACATCTGCAAGGAATAACAAAAAAGCTCCAGCACACCACTTTTTTTGTTATTTATTGGACTTATTTTCTCCAGAGCACCCGACTATATAGTTGAGCCAGGTCTACTCTACTATTTAACATCTGCAAGGAGTCTGTATGTTCTCCCATGTTTGCATGGGTTTCCTCCAGATTCTCCTTTTTATTCCAACACTCTATGACGTCTATGGATTATATCACACCTTGTACAGAGGTGATCAGAACCTGGGCAATCATCAATCAGAAGTTCCCAGTGGAGCACAGTTTTTACAGCAGGGCAATTTTCTATGTACAGAGTCACTGGGTAACTCTCCTTCTGTAGAGTGTAAGCTCTTATGGTCAGTGGGGTCCCTTCTCTCTTTCCAGTATAGAGTGTAACCTCTTATGGTCAGTAGTATCCTCTCTCTTCTGTACAATGTAACCTCTTTTGGTTAGTAGGATCTCTCCTTCTCTCTCTCTCTCTTCTGTAGAGTGTAAGCTCTTATGGTCAGCAGTGTCCTCTGTATACTGTAGAGTGTAAGCTCTTATGGTCAGCAAGTTCATCTTTCTCCTGTAGAGTGTAAGCTTTTATGGTCATCGGGGTTCTCTCTGTCCTGTAGAGTGTAAGCTCTTATGGTCAGCAGTGTTCTCTCTATACTGTAGAGTGTAAGGTTTTATGGTCATTGGGGGTTCTCTCTGTCCTCTGGAGTGTAAGCTCTTATGGTCAGCAGTATCCCCTCTATACTGTAGAGTGTAAGCTCTCATGGTCAGCAGTGTCCTCTCTATACTGTAGAGTGTAAGCTTTTATGGTCATTGGGGGTTCTCTCTGTCCTGTAGAGTGTAAGCTCTTATGGTCAGCAGTATCCCCTCTATACTGTAGAGTATAAGCTCTTATGGTCAGCAGGGTCCTCTCTGTCCTGTGGAGTGTAAGCTCTTTTGGTCAGAAGGGTCCTTTCTGTCCTGTGGAGTGTAAGCTCTTATGGTCAGCAGTGTCCTCTCTATACTGTAGAGCAGGGTCGGACTGGGGTGTCTGGGGCCCACCAGGGGAATTGACTCCAGGGGCCCACCCTACAGCTAAATTTAAACACACATTATCGTTATCCCCATTATTGTGTTGCTTTGACTGTATACACAGGCGGCTCCTGCACACCTATATTGTGCACCATAACTGGGATGTACAATTATAGTAGTTTGCAGTAATGGGGTCTTTGGTGAAAACAAATTATCACTGATCCACAGGTTTGGTTAGTGATTACTTATTGATCGGTGGAACCAGACCAGTGGAAACCGCACCGATAGGAAGATTGGGGAACGTTTTGCAGCAGGTGGAGTGTGTGATCGCAGCTCCATTCATCCTCTGTGGAGCAGCCAGATAAAAACAAGCGCAGTGCTCGCAGCCACTGAGGGAATGAATGGATGAGGGGTCGAGTCGGACACAAGCTCCAGTGTAATGGGGGATAAAAGTTGCAGGATCGGTGCAGGTCCCTGCAATCGGACCCCACTGATGAATATGTTATCACTTATCCTTAGGCCACATTCAGTATTTGGTTAGTATCTTACATCAGCATTTGTAGCCAAAACCAGGAGTGGGTGAAAAATACAGAAGTTGTGCTCGAGTTTCTATTACACGTTTCCTCTGATTTTACCGCTCCTGGTTTTGGCTTCAAATACTGAGGTAAAAAACTCACTGAATACGCAACACATGCACGTGGCCTTAGTAAAGGTGATTACTTGTTTTCACTGGAGAACCTCTAAGTGCATATTTCCTGTAGTGTAATAGTCACAGGACAGGGTTGGGTTAAATATTTAATTTCTATTGGAAATAATCTCCCCCTTATATAAAGGAAAAAGTGACCTCCATATACAACACAATCCACTATACCAAAACCAATAATACCACATACAAGGGAGAATTCCTGCCACACCGTGACCAGACCACATATTACCACCAATCAGTGACCAAATACAGCCACATATAAGGGAGAAATACTGCCAGACCGTGACCAGACCGCAAATTGACCGAATAATACTACATACAAGGGAGAAATACTGCGACACTATGACCAGATAACAAACTACCAAAACATAGTGATCAAAAGCAACCACATACAAGAGAGTAATACCACCATACCATAATTGGACCACATAGTAACCGAATATTACCACATACAAGGGAGAAATACCGCAACACTATACCCACACCACATAATGACCGAATATAACTACATACAAGAGAGTAATACCGCCACACCATAAACAGACCACATAGTGACTGAATACAACCACATACAAGGGAGAAATACCGTGACACTATAACCACACTACATAATGACCAAATAATACCACACACGAGACATATATCAGTACAGCATGACTAGAGAACATATTACTACCACACAAGGACATATAATACTACAATAATGATCATGAATAAGAACTTCAATGCTAATAACGCTAAGATTATCATCAGTGCCATAATGCACATGAGCTCTGTATATAGTGTATAGGTAATACAGTGCTAACCAGTGACACGTTACACAGGAGCTCTGTATACAGTGTACAGTATAGGCTAAGTTCACACTTCCGTTGTTTTGCATAAGTCACAATCCGTAGCCTTGAGGAATTACGGTATCCTGCAAAATATTTTGCAGGAATCCTGTTTTTCCCCATAGACTTCTATTAGTGACGGATTGCGACTGATGATACTGCGTTGCATCCGCTGCGTCGCGGTCAGTCGTTTTTTAACTGACCGCCGGGCTGGAGCAACGCAGCCTGTAACATTTTTTGAGCAGCACGATCCGTAGGATTTTGCTGCGCATGCGCTCTCTGGCTCCCTGCCCCCGTAACCAGGATAAACATCGGGTAACCAAGCAATGCGCTTTGGTCAGTTACCCGATATTTACAGTGGTTATGGGTGCAGGGAGCCAGCGCTAAGCAGTGTACACTGGTAACCAAGATAAATATCGGGTAACCAAGCAAAAAGTGCTTTGCTTTTAGTTACCCGATATTTACCCTGGATACAGTGTGCAAGGAGGCCGACACTTCACCACTCGGCTCCTCCCCCTCCCGCACTCCGCATGTGTAGACACACACACACACTCACTTGTCCCCAGCCCTGCAGTCCCCACGGCACTGAATTCCTCAGCTCCACGGCCCTGCTCGGCTCCGCCCCCTCATGCTCCGCCCCCTCCCGCACTCCGCATGTACACACACATGTAGACTCACACACTCACCTGTCCCCAGCCATGCAGACCGCGGCACTGACGTCCTCAGGTCTGCCCCCCGAACTCTGCCCCCCGAACTCTGCCCCCCGAACTCTGCCCCCCGAACTCCGCCCCCTGCACACAACGGAGTCCGACAAGGAAATTATTTTCTTTGTCATCCGTTGTCATCCGTTGTACAACGCATCAGTCACATGCGTCAAGCAACGCATGTGACTGATGCAAAACAACGGAAATGTGAACTTAGCCATAGTGTGTGTGTTAATGTAAAGGGGGCTTTACACGCTGCGACATCGCTAATGCGGAGTCGTTGGGGTCACGGAATTTGTGACGCACATCCGGCCGCATTAGTGATGCCGTTGCGTGTGACACCGATAAGCGATTTTGCATCCATAGGACCATTTTGGATCCATAGGACCCTGAGAATAGCCTGTGATTAAACTACAGTAATACTGAAATATAAACATAAAAGAGCCACATAAGAAAAAAATTATTGGCAACAACTCAAAATAACCGTAGAACCCAGACAAGAGAGTCTTTAAATTTGCCAAATGATAGAGACACTCATACAAGCCATAATTATAAATGTACAAAACATTTTATTTAAATAATGCTGTAGGTGTATCAATAACATATCACAAAGACATAGAAAAGGACCAGAGGGAATAAGTGCTGAGGGGGAGACACCCCACGTGTCCCGGAAATAAATAAAGGAGAACAAGTCTCCACAAGATCCAAGAAACCTTCCCAGGGTAAAAATAACCAACCGGTAGATGATAGCCCAAGGGTGTAAAAGGTAGCCTAATGAATTAAGTAGTTCCAAGTATAGCCCAAAGGGCAATGCACCTACCAGGAAGATGGATCACCAGAAGACCGGGGTAGCACGTGCGGACCGACGTCCCAACACGTGTTTCACTTGTTTCACTTGTTGTGCTTCGTCGGGGGACAGATAAAACTAGTGCAATGTGTGGGCCTTATAAAGGATACCAAACCCCATTAAAACGCCCCCTCATCAGTGCGTCAAGGTGAATAGCACGCCGGGTCGCGCCGCGGTGAAGCGTCAGCAGCGGAGGTCGGATGGAAGAAAACTTCCTGTGATGTCACAAACACTTCCGGTCTCCTCTGCTAAGAACGCCATCGCGGTCGCGCCCAGGAGGCAGATACCTCCGGCTGACGCGTCACACGGCCGACCCAGACCAAATAAGGTAAGAGAAGAAACTCATGCCCACTCAGCAAATGAGCGGCGATAGCCCTGCAAACTAGCAGAATCCTACCACAGTTTGCTGGGGAAGCTACAAGATGTAAGGTATTGGAACCGGGACGTATGAAAAATAAAGAGAGAGAACAATGGAGGAAGAAAACAAGCATAGCTGAGACCACAATACAGACATGCGGAGAGCTCTTAATGCAATGTTATATATAATCTAAAATACACATATAAACATACAAAATTACGTAACAGTTATAAATATAGTTATGCTGCAATGCATGTTTGTTAATAGATCCGATGTAGTGGACTCCATGTTCATGGTTTGCTTGTTAGAAAAACTTCCACCTCCTTCCATGATGTATGTCCCGGTGGGAATAAAGGCCACGGAGATGGGGGCTGGAAATGACAGGGGATGGATCAATATAAGCTAAGGAACCAAAAAAGACCACTGTTAAAATTGAGAACCAGAAATCACTGCACAGATAACAAAAACAAACCTAAAAATGCTATAAGTGCAGTTGCCCACACGCCGTAAACAACTGCTATATGGATACATGCACCAACCATATAAAAATGGGGGTAACTCTCCTCGGCACAAGGAGGACCAACCATAGAACAAAAACATGTCATATATGGGGAAAACCTGAGTCATTACAAAAACGGGGCAAAAGTAAGCCGTTCCACATGTGGCGTAATAGATTACGCCAGATGTGTTGCAGGAAATATATTCCCGGATTGAAAATTCTCTGAGGCCATCGGCGGAGCAGAAAGTAGTAGCCCTGATAATATTTTTACATCCACGGCAACAACCACATGGATAGCAGCCGACTCGCTGGGGACCACAGCCAAAGAGGGGGGGTGCCCTCACAACATGGTGACTATGCACTAACATGTCTTTAAGACTCCTACCCCTCTTTGCTGTCATCATAGGACGATCGGGCAAATATCCCTCAAAGGCAGGTTCCGTTTGAAGGATTGCCCAGTGTTTACTTAACACACCCCTTATCTGTTCCCACTGTCTACAGTAGGTGGAGATAAATCTGGCTATTGGGCCAGTTGATTTTGCTGTCATATTTCTCCCAGATAATAGGTGGTCACGTCTCGAGAATTTGGCCCGCTGATAACCTCGTTTTATAGATCTCCTACTGTAGCCCCTATTTATTAATCTCTCCCTCATATCCCCTGATTCGACCTCAAAGGAGCAATCCGAAGAGCACAGTCTGCGCAAGAGCAGAAACTGGCCCGTCGGGATTGCGTTTACCGTTGACCTAGGGTGTCCCGAGGTGGCGTGGAGGAGGGAATTGACCGCGGTGGACTTACGAAAGATGGTGGTGGATACGGCACCACTCAGTTCGATGGAAATCCGGATGTCAAGAAAATCAATGATTCTTGGCCCGATCTGATGAGTCAATAAGATGTTCCGGTCATTGGAGTTGAGTCGACGCACAAAATCCTCAAGTTCAGAACCGGTTTCACCGCAGACGACAAAAATGTCGTCTATATAGCGAAGCCAGCACTGCGCATGGGAGCTCGCCAGCACACCGCCCCCGAAAACCTCCCTCTCCCAGAAACCGAGAAAGAGGTTTGCGTAGGACAGCGCACAAGCCGCCCCCATCGCAGTGCCGTGCCGCTGGAGGAAGAACCGGTCCCGAAAAATGAAGAAGTTGTGCGTCAACACAAACTCCAACAACTCCATAATCAGACCGGACAGGGACCTATCCATATTACTTGCATCCAGATAGAACTGAGTGGCTGCAAGTCCATCGCGGTGACCAATGCTAGAGTAGAGGGCCTCGACATCCATGGTCACCAGTAGTACATCCTCCTCCAAGACTAAGCCCTCCAGCCTCCTAAGGACGTCCGAAGTGTCTCTGACATGGGAGGGCAATGTCTCCACAAGTGGGTGCAAGTAGTGCTCAATAAATTTGCAAGTGACATCGCACAACCCACCCATGCCAGAGACAATGGGACGTCCCGGGGACACCTTTGGATTTTTGTGAACCTTGGGGAGGAGATAGAAAGTTGGAACCACTGGTGACTTCACTAAAAGGCCCTCATAGATCTTCTTGGGAATGATTCCCTCTTCAAATGCCTGTAACAGTATCACCTCTAGGTCATTGGCATAACCCCGCATGGGATTATGGTGGAGAGGTTCATAGGCATCCCGATCTCTGAGTTGGCGCCATGCCTCCCTTTTGTACAGTTCCACAGACCAAATCACCACATTACCGCCTTTATCGGCGGGTTTAACAACCACGCCATCAAGGGACTGTATCTCCCTGAGTGCGGATTGTTGCTGTCTAGTAAGATTATTACCACCACCCTTCAAGGAGAGTCGCCGAATATCTCTAGTCACCAACTCCCCAAAAATCTGGATAGGGGGGCATAGTGATAGAGGCGGGAATATGGTGGATTTTGGCATGGTATGTTGTGGGAAGTTACCTGATGGATGGTAAGTGGACTCCGCCTCCAGTTCTTCAAGGGTAGCAATGGCTTCCTGTTCAAGGGTAGACAAAGATGGCTCGCCTGAAGTTTTTTTATGGTGTAGTTTATGTAACACCAACTTCCGTAAAAATAAATGGAGATCTTTAATCACTGAAAATAAATTAAAATTAGCCTGAGGCACAAACGACAGTTCCAGCTTAAGGACCTCAATTTGAGGAGGGGTGAGCACATGTTTGGATAGATTGATTACCTCAAGGTGCGAGTCTCCCCCTTTCTTCTGAACAGGAGGAAGAGTCCCATGTCCACCACCAGGACCTATACCTTGTTTGTTCCGAGCATTTGTGGCTCTGGTATTAGGTCTCATATTCCTGATTTTATCAGATGTGGACTCTTCATCCACTGAGGACATAGATGATGCCGAAATTGACACCATTGAAGCATGATTTTTTTTCTAGAATGTGACACACCCCGCCACGATAAACTTGGCCGTTCTTATAGTCCATAACGTCCCGCTAGTATTTTTTCGTTTTGGTATTCAGAATTTCTTTCTCCCATTTCGAGAACTCTTTGTCCAGTGACTCATTATACTTGGACAGTTCATCTGGGGTTAGCTCCGAGGAAAGAAGGGTCTGGGCCTCCCCAATCTTCGTCTCAAGCTCACTGATGGACTTTTCATTCAGCTCTATCAGGAGCTGCATGAAAGTCCTGGAGCAGCCAGCCGTGGCTTCCTCCCATTTGGTTTTAATAGTTTCGTCCGAGACGGTGAAAGAGGGAAAAACCCTAACTCTAAGCCCCCTGGGGACCAACCCTCTATCCAGATACCTCTTCATAAATGCCACATTCCACCATAGACGTGTTTTTCTATTTAACATAGATTTAAGGCTGTTCATGTGATTCAGAGCAGTTCTGGAACTCAAAGAAGGTAACTCCTCCCCTCCAGCTTCAAACACCCGGTCCAATTGTGTTTCCCACACTTTTTCGCAGGCTTTAAAATCCATAGGACCCTGAGAATAGCCTGTGATAAACCACAGTAATACTGAAATATAAACATAAAAGAGCCCCATAAGAAAAAAATTATTGGCAACAACTCAAAATAACAGTAGAACCCAGACAAGAGAGTCTTTAAATTTGCCAAATGATAGAGACACTCAGACAAGCCATAATTATAAATGTACAAAACATTTTATTTAAATAATGCTGTAGGTGTATCAATAACATATCACAAAAACATAGATAAAGGACCAGAGGGAATAAGTGCTGAGGGGGAGACACCCCACGTGTCCCGGAAATAAAGGAGAACAAGTCTCCACAAGATCCACTTATTCCCTCTGGTCCTTTTTCTATGTCTTTGTGATATGTTATTGATACACCTACAGCATTATTTAAATAAAATGTTTTGTACATTTATAATTATGGCTTGTCTGAGTGTCTCTATCATTTGGCAAATTTAAAGACTCTCTTGTCTGGGTTCTACTGATGGTAATATTAGTATTATTAGTATGGTGGTTTTTATTCATAATCATTATTGTAGTTTGTTCGGGCACTGTGTGGTGGTAATATGTGGCAATGTGTTATGGGCAGCTATTAGTTCAAGTGAGTGTAATGCTCCATGGGGACCATCCTGGTCACAAGGACACTTTTCTGGGCGCTCAGTCACCTTTTGTTATGGTGCTGATAGAAGGATTTGGTGGTTGTAGGATACTGTGTCACCAAAGTGTAACTTTTTTTAATTAGTGTCACACCTATCACTTGGGAGAGAAGGCACCTATCTGTGGCATGTATCTGTGGCGCCCCTGACCTGGTCAGGCACCACTGAGTACTGCACCCATGCTGGGGGCAGTAGAATACAGGTAATCCAGAAGGCTGACCGAGGTGTGACTACACAGGCGCATAGTAATCAGGTCTCACACATATACCTTTGGGAGGACTCCTGAGAGCTTCTAGGAGGGGGCGTGGCCTCCATGTCCACTCAAGGGGTGTGGTAGAGAGCCTGGTTGCTAGGTGGCGCAGGCAGGCACAAAGGGGAAAGAGGAAGAGAAGGAGTGAGGAGTCTGTAGCAGGGAGTTGAAGAGAGAGGAGTGTGGAAGTGAAGCTCGGACAGGAGCAGCAGTGGAGAACCCACAAGTGAGCCGGTTTAGTGTGCAGCTCAGGGAGAGCAGAAGCAGACCCTGGAGCTGTTGCAGTCTAACAGCGTCTGCGCAGTGACTACTGATGGGGGAGACCGGTCACCTGGTAGTGCCACCCGAAATCCACCCAAGGCTAAAGAGAGAGCAACGGAGTGAAGAGTAAGAGGACTGCCAGGGAGGTACCAGGCCCGAAGGGGTAACAGGTCCCAGTGCAGAGATAGATCTAGCTTTCTTCTGCCAAACCTGCCTGAGGGGGCACTTCAAACCCCCAAGACGACACCACAGGGTCCACAGCCACGTAGCAAAGTGAGGGCCCATAGCTCACAGGAGGCAAGCAGCCGGAGTGACCTGGTCCAGGCTACAAGCAAACGGGCCGAAACGAGGGGAGCAGCAACTTCCCTGCGTGACCCCCATAGGGACTGCAAGTCGGGGTTACCACAAACAACAAAAGGGCTAAGGAAGGCGAGTCAGTAGCCACCCTCACAAGTCAGCCTGAAGAACGCCTGGTTCCAGCCTGGTTCATCCCAGCTACGCCCGGGTTACTCACCCTGCCATCAACAGTGAGTAAAACCCCTGAAAGACATTCTGCTTGTGTTGAGTTATTCTGCACCTTGTGGTTCCACACACCTACACAGGGCCCTGGGGCTTGCCTCACTCTCGGGAGGCCACTACATCTGACTGCACCCACCATCAGCCCCAGGCACCCTTTAACCCGCAGTGGCGGTCCCCACTGACCGCAATTCCGAGAGTGGTGTCACGACAATCGCAAGAAGGTTCCCTACCTGTGACCAGAACCGTCCCACCACGTGGAGTCCCTGAAGGTAATGCACCGACACAACCACACCTGCGGGGCTTCACATATCCATCCCATGGGGTGAGCTCTTTCTTGTATGGGGTGCAGTTTGCACCCGGTGTGTGCTCCCGGTCAGGGCGCTCAGTCTCTTGCAGTAATGAGGGGCTGCGATCTGTCATCCTGTCTCCATATATCACGTTACCCTGAACGAGAGCTGGAAATTACAGATTAGTGATGTGGGGTGTCTCATAGACGCATGACATCACTAACCTAGGGCTTAGTGGCAGCTATGGGCTGCTGCCATAAACTTCTTATTACCCCGATTCCCTCCGCACCAGGGCAACGAGAAGAGTCGGGTCTAGCGCCAGAATTGGTGCATCTTATGGATCCGCCACTTCTGGGGCGGCTGTGGGCTGCTATTGTTAGGCTGGAAAGGGCCAAATAACGATGGTCCTTCCCACCCTAATAATATCAGCCCCCTGTTGTCTGCTGCACCTTGGCTGGTATTAGAAAAATGAGGGGATCCCACGTCATTTTTTTTAATAAATCAAATAATTAAAAAAAGGGGTGGAATCCCCTCTATTTTTCATAACTAGCCAAGGCACAGCAGAGAGCTGAGGGTTGCAGCCTGCAGCTGCTGCTGTTCCTGTGCAGGATATGAAAAATGGGGGGGACCCCATGTTATTTTTTTTACCCCAAAAAAAGAAAAAAAACCTAACCAAGCTGGCTATCCCTCTATGAAGCTATTCTATTATTTTTTTCTATGTATTCTTTCTTATTATCTAATCTATATGTTCTTATTATCTATCTATCCATCTAGCTATTCTTTTTTTTTTTCATATATAATCTATTCTACCTATCTATCCATTATCCTTTCCTATCATATTTTGTTTTTCCTTTAAAAAAACGCAATGACAACAATGCACCAAAAACGCACCACAAAACGCACCTACATTACAAGCATTTTTTGGGACATTTCCCGACTCTCTGCGACAAGGTGCAGTTTTGGTTGCAGTTTGTGTGCAGAAAAAACTGCAGCATGCGCATGCAGCCTTACCCAACTCCTTCTTCATTGGGAGGGAGAAGGGCAGAATTTACTATCCCGGGCAGTCCCGAAAGTGCTTCAGATGTGGTAAAACAGGTCATCTGGCCAATGACTGTACTGTGGGGAAGTGCAGCCTGTGTGGGGAAATCGGCCATATCGCTGCAGACTGCTAGGACATCAGGTGCAACCTCTGTGGTAAGATGGGCCACCCTCACAGGGACTGTCCAGATCCCTGGCACAGCATCTGTAGAGTCTTCCCTGATGAGGATGTGATGGTAGCGGCAGAGACTCGGGAGGTAGCGGCAGAGACTCGGGAGGTAGTGGCAGAGGCTCAGGAGGTAGTGGCAGAGGTTTAGGAGGAGGATTCAATGTCGGGAGAGGTACTGATCAGCTCAGATGTCCCCCGGGAGTCTACTCATGTAACACCAGAGCAGCAGGGTACGGAGGGTGCAGATGGGAACATGGAGGTCGTCCCTCAGGTGCAGCAGCCTCAGGTAGCCCCCCCTTCAGCATCACTGTCTGTATCTGATGACTGGAGCATTAATCAGAATGAACGTAAGAAAAAGAACACGTCCTCCCGTAAACCTGAGGCAGAATATGACAGAGCTAGTAAGAAGGTCCAGAGCTCTGCAGGTGTGATGGTCGTGTCCAACAAGTATGGGGCTTTATCTGAATCAAATGATAATGATTATGAGGAAGAGTTGGGGAAACTTGAGGACGAGTGTGACAGGGACGTAGAGGACCATCCCCCGCCAAAGCGGAAGCCCCTGTCTGTAGACCCTCAGGTAGAGTCTGACATGGACACCGGTGGTGGACCGAACGTCCCTGACTCCTGATGATGGCTGTCACTCTGCTCCTTCTATATATTGTATGGTGATTGCAGGGTTTCTTTGACACTCATTTCCCACCACAGGTGTGGACTCTACTTTATTTGTGTGTATGATCTGATTATTTAGTGCTGGTGTCTATGTAACCTCAGTGATTTGTGTTTTGTATTTATGGAAGTTTTTGTTTATTATACTTGTATTTATGTTTGTTTTTTCCAATTAAAATTGACCCTATGTTCAAGAATATAACTACTATAATACTGCCCCTATGTAAAAGAATATAACTACTATAATACTGCCCCTATGTACACGAATATAACTACCATAATACTGCTCCTGTGTACAAGAATATAACTACTATAATACTGCCCCTATGTACAAGAATATAACTACTATAATACTGTCCCTATGTACAAGAATATAACTACTATAATACTGTTCCTATGTACAAGAATATAACTACTATAATACTGCTCCTATGTACAAGAATATAACTACTATAATACTGCTCCTATGTACAAGAATATAACTACTATAATACTGCTCCTATGTACAAGAATATAACTACTATAATACTGCCCCTATGTACAAGAATATAACTACTATAATACTGCTCCTATGTACACGAATATAACTACTATAATACTGCTCCTGTGTACAAGAATATAACTACTATAATACTGCTCATATGAGCAGTATTACTATGTACAAGAATATAACTACTATAATACTGCCCCTATGTACAAGAATATAACTACTATAATACTGCTCCTATGTACACGAATATAACTACTATAATACTGCTCCTATGTGCAAGAATATAACTACTATAATACTGCCCCTATGTACAAGAATATAACTACTATAATACTGCTCCTGTGTACAAGAATATAACTACTATAATACTGTTCCTATGTACAAGAATATAACTACTATAATACTGCTCCTATGTACACGAATACAACTACTATAATACTGCTCCTGTGTACAAGAATATAACTAGTATAATACTGCTCATATGTACAAGAATATAACTACTATAATACTGCTCCTATGTACAAGAATATAACTACTATAATACTGCTCCTATGTACACGAATATAACTACTATAATACTGCTCCTGTGTACAAGAATATAACTACTATAATACTGCTCATATGAGCAGTATTACTATGTACAAGAATATAACTACTATAATACTGCCCCTATGTACAAGAATATAACTACTATAATACTGCTCCTATGTACACGAATATAACTACTATAATACTGCTCCTATGTGCAAGAATATAACTACTATAATACTGCCCCTATGTACAAGAATATAACTACTATAATACTGCTCCTGTGTACAAGAATATAACTACTATAATACTGTTCCTATGTACAAGAATATAACTACTATAATACTGCTCCTATGTACACGAATACAACTACTATAATACTGCTCCTGTGTACAAGAATATAACTAGTATAATACTGCTCATATGTACAAGAATATAACTACTATAATACTGCTCATATGTACAAGAATATAACTACTATAATACTGCTCATATGTACAAGAATATAACTACTATAATACTGCTCCTATGTGCAAGAATATAACTACTATAATACTGCCCCTATGTACAAGAATATAACTACTATAATACTGCTCCTGTGTACAAGAATATAACTACTATAATACTGTTCCTATGTACAAGAATATAACTACTATAATACTGCTCCTATGTACACGAATACAACTACTATAATACTGCTCCTGTGTACAAGAATATAACTAGTATAATACTGCTCATATGTACAAGAATATAACTACTATAATACTGCTCATATGTACAAGAATATAACTACTATAATACTGCTCATATGTACAAGAATATAACTACTATAATACTGCTCATATGTACAAGAATATAACTACTATAATACTGCTCATATGTACAAGAATATAGCTACTATAATACTGCTCCTATGTACAAGAATATAACTACTATAACACTGCTCCTATGTACAAGAATATAACTACTATAATACTGCTCCTATGTACAAGAATATAACTGCTATAATACTGCTCCTATGTACAAGAATATAACTACTATAATACTGCTCCTGTGTACAAGAATATAACTACTATAATACTGCTCCTATGTACAAGAATATAACTACTATAATACTGCTCCTATGTACACGAATATAACTACTATAATACTGCTCCTGTGTACAAGAATATAACTACTATAATACTGCTCATATGAGCAGTATTACTATGTACAAGAATATAACTACTATAATACTGCCCCTATGTACAAGAATATAACTACTATAATACTGCTCCTATGTACACGAATATAACTACTATAATACTGCTCCTATGTACAAGAATATAATTACTATAATACTGCCCCTATGTACAAGAATATAACTACTATAATACTGCTCCTATGTACACGAATATAACTACTATAATACTGCTCCTATGTACAAGAATATAACTACTATAATACTGCCCCTATATACAAGAATATAACTACTATAATACTGCTCCTGTGTACAAGAATATAACTACTATATTACTGTTCCTATGTACAAGAATATAACTACTATAATACTGCTCCTATGTACACGAATACAACTACTATAATACTGCTCCTGTGTACAAGAATATAACTAGTATAATACAGCTCATATGTACAAGAATATAACTACTATAATACTGCTCATATGTACAAGAATATAACTACTATAATACTGTCCCTATGTACAAGAATATAACTACTATAATACTGCTCATATGTAAAAGAATATAACTACTATAATACTGCTCATATGTACACGAATATAACTACTATAATACTGCTCCCTATGTACAAGAATATAACTACTATAATACTGCTCATATGTACAAGAATATAACTACTATAATGCTGCTCATATGTACAAGAATATAACTACTATAATACTGCTCATATGTACACGAATATAACTACTATAATACTGCCCATATGTACAGGAATATAACTACTATAATACTGCTCCTGTGTACAAGAATATAACTACTATAATACTGTCCCTATGTACAAGAATATAACTACTATAATACTGCTCATATGTACAAGAATATAACTACTATAATACTGCTCCTGTGTACAAGAATATAACTAGTATAATACTGTCCTTATGTACAAGAATATAACTACTATAATACTGCTGCCTATGTACAAGAATATAACTACTATAATACTGCTCCTATGTACACGAATATAACTACTATAATACTGCTCCTATGTACACGAATATAACTACTATAATACTGCTGCCTATGTACAAGAATATAACTACTATAATACTGATCCTATGTACAAGAATATAACTACTATAATACTGCTCCTGTGTACAAGAATATAACTAGTATAATACTGTCCGTATGTACAAGAATATAACTACTATAATACTGCTCATATGTACAAGAATATAAATACTATAATACTGCTCATATGTACAAGAATATAACTACTATAATACTGCTCATATGTACAAGAATATAACTACTATAATACTGCTCATATGTACACGAATATAACTACTATAATACTGCTCCCTATGTACAAAAATATGACTACTATAATACTGTCCGTATGTACAAGAATATAACTACTATAATACTGCTCATATGTACAAGAATATAACTACTTTAATACTGCTCATATGTACAAGAATATAACTACTATAATACTGCTCATATGTACAAGAATATAACTACTATAATACTGTCCCTATGTTCAAGATTCTAACTCATATAATACTGCTCCTATGTACAAGAATATAACTACTATAATACTGCTCCTATGTACAAGAATATAACTACTATAATACTGCTCCTATGTACAAGAATATAACTACTATAATACTGCTCATATGTACAAGAATATAACTACTATAATACTGCTCATATGTACAAGAATATAAATACTATAATACTGCTCATATGTACAAGAATATAACTACTATAATACTGCTCCTATGTACAAGAATATAACTACTATAATACTGCTCATATGTACAAGAATATAACTACTATAATACTGCTCATATGTACAAGAATGTAACTACTATAATACTGCTCATATGTACAAGAATATAACTACTATAATACTGCTCCTATGTACAAGAATATAACTACTATAATACTGCTCATATGTACAAGAATATAACTACTATAATACTGCTCATATGTACAAGAATGTAACTACTATAATACTGCTCATATGTACAAGAATATAACTACTATAATACTGCTCATATGTACAAGAATATAGCTACTATAATACTGCTCCTATGTACAAGAATATAACTACTATAATACTGCTCCTATGTACAAGAATATAACTACTATAATACTGCTCCTATGTACAAGAATATAACTGCTATAATACTGCTCCTATGTACAAGAATATAACTACTATAATACTGCTCCGGTGTACAAGAATATAACTACTATAATACTGTCCCTATGTACAAGAATATAACTACTATAATACTGCTCATATGTACAAGAATATAACTACTATAATACTGCTCATATGTACACGAATATAACTACTATAATACTGCTCCCTATGTACAAAAATATGACTACTATAATACTGTCCGTATGTACAAGAATATAACTACTATAATACTGCTCATATGTACAAGAATATAACTACTATAATACTGCTCATATGTACAAGAATATAACTACTATAATACTGCTCATATGTACAAGAATATAACTACTATAATACTGTCCCTATGTTCAAGATTCTAACTCATATAATACTGCTCCTATGTACAAGAATATAACTACTATAATACTGCTCCTATGTACAAGAATATAACTACTATAATACTGCTCCTATGTACAAGAATATAACTACTATAATACTGCTCATATGTACAAGAATATAACTACTATAATACTGCTCATATGTACAAGAATATAAATACTATAATACTGCTCATATGTACAAGAATATAACTACTATAATACTGCTGCCTATGTACAAGAATATAACTACTATAATACTGCTCCTATGTACAAGAATATAACTACTATAATACTGCTCATATGTACAAGAATATAACTACTATAATACTGCTCATATGTACAAGAATGTAACTACTATAATACTGCTCATATGTACAACAATATAATTACTATAATACTGCTCATATGTACAAGAATATAGCTACTATAATACTGCTCCTATGTACAAGAATATAACTACTATAATACTGCTCCTATGTACAAGAATATAACTACTATAATACTGCTCCTATGTACAAGAATATAACTGCTATAATACTGCTCCTATGTACAAGAATATAACTACTATAATACTGCTCCGGTGTACAAGAATATAACTACTATAATACTGTCCCTATGTACAAGAATATAACTACTATAATACTGCTCATATGTACAAGAATATAACTACTATAATACTTCTCCTGTGTACAAGAATATAACTAGTATAATACTGTCCCTATGTACAAGAATATAACTACTATAATACTGCTGCCTATGTACAAGAATATAACTACTATAATACTGCTCCTATGTACACGAATATAACTACTATAATACTGCTCCTGTGTACAAGAATATAACTAGTATAATACTGCTCATATGTACAAGAATATAAATACTATAATACTGCTCATATGTACAAGAATATAACTACTATAATACTGCTCATATGTACAAGAATATAAATACTATAATACTGCTCATATGTACAAGAATATAACTACTATAATACTGCTCATATGTACAAGAATATAACTACTATAATACTGCTCATATGTACACGAATATAACTACTATAATACTGCTCCCTATGTACAAAAATATGACTACTATAATACTGTCCCTATGTACAAGAATATAACTACTATAATACTGCTCATATGTACAAGAATATAACTACTATAATACTGCTCATATGTACAAGAATATAACTACTATAATACTGCTCATATGTACAAGAATATAACTACTATAATACTGCTGCCTATGTACAAGCATATAACTACTATAATACTGCTCCTATGTACACGAATATAACTACTATAATACTGCTCCTATGTACAAGAATATAACTACTATAATACTGCTCCTATGTACAAGAATATAACTACTATAATACTGCTCATATGTACAAGAATATAACTACTATAATACTGCTCATATGTACAAGAATATAACTACTATAATACTGCTCATATGTACAAGAATATAACTACTATAATACTGCTCATATGTACAAGAATATAGCTACTATAATACTGCTCCTATGTACAAGAATATAACTACTATAATACTGCTCATATGTACAAGAATATAACTACTATAATACTGCTCCTATGTACAATAATATAACTTCTATAATACTGCTCATATGTACAAGAATATATAATAGTATAATACTGCCCCTATGTACAAGAATATAATTACTATAATACTGCTACTATGTACAAGAATATAATTACTATAATACTGCCCCCTCTACAGGGTAGGACTGGTCCACCAGTGCACCGGGGAATCCTCTGGTGGGCCCTGGATTCCCAGTGGGCCCCAATGGTTTATATTTGTGGGGTACCACGGACTTGTTACTGTGGGCTGGGCACAGGTGTTTCTCATTGCCAGCAGACTGGGCCCCCATGCTCTGATGGGCCCCCAACCTTTCCATCATAAGCTGCAGTGATTTTATAAATTCTGTACGATCTGTGCAGTTTCCGCGGTTGCAGAATGACCTGTGGTGACATCACATGTGACTCACCAAAGATCCTTGCACTGCATGAGTCCAGGCCTGCACAACAGGGCCGCCATCAGGGCATTACTACTGTGCCTGGTGTACCGGGCCCGGTGAAGAGAGGGGGCCCGGACAGGCCCGGGGTAATTACTTAGCTTTGTTAAGCCCCGGGCAGGCCAGGCCTCCCCTCTTCACCGAGCCCCAGTCACAGCCGCAGCAGAGGGTCCCGGCCGTGTCGTTTCAGCCACTGCACACATGGCTAAATTGCAAGCGAAGCCCTTCTAGAGCATCACATGCAAATTAGCCATGTGGCCGGAAGCGAGGCAGTGGAGCAGGGAGGCGGCACGTCATCACACAGCACTGTGATGAGGTCATCACTCTGCACCTCATCACAGTGCTGCTGCGGGCAATGCGGAGGTTGTGAGGATGCGGCATCCTATGGGGAAAGGTAGGAGTTCGGTGAGCTGAACATCGCCGTGGGTGGTGGGGGGCGCCCTTCCCTTGCTTTAGCACAGGAATTGGAACCTCGGGCCTGCGATGAGTTTTTGTGATGTCCCCAGATTCCCCGGGGCAGCATTGCTCGGGTGCTTACACTTATAAATGTTATCAGGACTTGTTGTGTGCCTGGAGTCCGCCCTCCGGTGTTGTGTGCCCGCTCTCCAGTGCTGTCTAGCCCCCCCCACAGTGCTATCTAGCCCCCCCACAGTGCTGTGTGCAGCCCCCCCATCAGTGCAGTGTGCATCCCCCCCTACAGTGCTGTGTGCAGCCCCCCTACAGTGCTGTGTGCAGCCTCCCCACAGTGCTGTGTGCAGCCTCCCCACAAGGCAGTGTGCAGCCCCCCCTACAGTGCTGTGTGCAGCCCCCCATAGTGCTGTCTGCAGCCCTGCACAGTGCTGTGTGCAGCCCCCCACAGTGCTGTGTGCAGCCTCCCACAGTGCTGTGTGCAGCACCCTCCAGTGTTGTGTTCCCTCTAATGCTGTGTACCACCCCCAGTGATGTTTTCCCCCCTAGTGATGTCCGTGCCACCCTAGTGATGTCCGTGCCCCCCTAGGGATGTCTGTGCCCCCTAGGCATGTCTGTGCATCCCCCTAGTGATGTATGTGCGCCCCCTAGTGATGTCGGTGCGCCCCCCCCTATATAGAGAGAAGGTATGCACACCAGTGACTATATAAGGGGGATACATGTAAAACAGAAACTGCTGTGTGAATACTGCCCTGAAAAATACAATAGCTATATGTGAAAATTAAAATATGACAATGGAATCTGCATAACTACCATGAACATATGAAGAAAGAGAAATTTAGCTATTGAATTGATCAATGCAACAGAGCCCCAAAACCTTGTCACGGTATTCTCTTATATTGGGGTCCCTAGCTAATGTGTGTCCTCTCATTCAGTTAAAGAACTTACCGTGTATGGGAAGCTGAGACCCAGGCTATATATGTATGATGTGGACCGGAAATAGGTATGGGTGGGGTTGGGTTCACAAATGAAGGACTACAAACAAATTAAGAAATAACGTCTGGAACACCATTCTAATGCGGGCTTTACATGAGACGATCTATCGTGCGACAGATCGTTGGGGTCACGGTTTTCGTAACGCACATCCGGCATCGCTTGCGACGTCGGCCCGTGTGACACCTATGAGCGTCTGTAAATGATCGCAAATCGGTTACGAATCGCGAGTCGTGTACAGGTCGCTCATTTTTAAAAAAAAGTTTAATCTTCTTTGCGCCGGTTGTTCATCATTCCCGGGGTAGCAAACTTCGCTTCGTGTGACACCCCGGGAACGATGAACACAGCTTACCTACGTCTCGTGGCACCCGCCGGCAATGCGGAAGGAAGAAGGTGGGTGGGATGTTACGTTCCGCTCATCTCCGCCCCTCCGCTTCTATTGGCGGGCGGCTGTGTGACGACACTGTGACGCCGAACGTCCCTCCCCCTTCAGGAAGTGGATGTTCGCCGCCCACAGCGAGGTCACTCGTCAGGTAAGTACGTGTGACGGGGGTTTAACGACTTTGGGTGACACGGGCAGCGATTTGCGCATGACGCACAAACGACGGGGGTGGGTACGATCGCTCGTGAAATCGCACGATAGATCGTACCGTGTAAAGCCCGCTTAAGTCTGAACTGGGTGCAAAAACCTAAAACCCCCTTACATAGTCACTTTTGTGCATACCTTCTCTCTATATAGTGAAGTTTTTTTTAGGTTTTTGCACCCAGTTCAGACTTAGAATGGTGTTCCAGACCTTATTTTTTAATGTGTGGCCCCCTAGTGATATATGTGAGACCCCCTAGTGATGTCTGTGCGTCCCCCTAGTGATGTCTGTAATGTAATTTTTTGAGGGAAATACTTCATCTGGAACAACTTCAAGGGTGCTAACACTTTTGGCCGTGTGTGTTTGAGTATATATACTGTATGTGTGTGTGTATATGTATGTATGTATGTGTATATATATATATATATATATATATATATATATCTACACACTAGCAGTAGTTCCCAGTGTTGCCTGGGATAGTAACTGCCTCTTTCCCACTTTTCTTCTCTCCTAGCCTCTGTCTGTCTCTTTCCCTGTCTATCTCTTCCCTTTGTGTGTGTCTCTGTGTGTCTGTCTTCTTCCCTGTCTGTCTCTTTTCCTGTTTGTCCCTGTCTGTCTCTTTCCTTGTGTGTCTGTCTCTGTGTGTCCGTCTCTGTGTTTGTCTCTGCCTCTTTCCCTGACTGCCTCTTTCCCTCTCTGCTTCTTTCTGTCTGTCTCTGTCTCTCTCTCTGTCTGTCTCTTTCCCTGTCTTTCTCTGTCTGTCTCAGTCTCTCTCTCTGTCTCTCTTGATATCTGTCTCTCCACCAATATCATATTACCTCACACATAAGCTTACTATACTAAGAATATCCTTCGTTGCCTATAGCAACCTATCACAGCTCCTATTGCTAACCTGTAGCTCCCAGCTCCATTGACTTTATTAAAGGCAGGTTTTTTGGAGAGTAACTGTAAACTGCAGCGTTACATTTTCCACTCAAAATAATAGTCTATAACGTTCCCTGAGTCTCATGAGGCGTCTTTGCAAAATTTCGTGATTGTAAATGTCCCTGTGGGCCTCTTTCCCTGACTTCCTCTTTCTGTTTGTCTCTCTTCCTGTCTTTCTGTCTCTCTCTCTGTCTGTTTCTTTCCCTGTCCTTCTCTTTCCCTGTCTGTCTCTTTCCCTGTCTGTCTCTTATTCTGTCTCTCTCCCTGTCTGTCTTTTTCACTGTCTGTCTCTTTCCCTGTCTTTCTCTGTCTCTCTCTCTCTCTTTCTGTTTCTTTCCCTGTCTGTCTCTTTCCCTGTCTGCCTCTTTCCCTGTCTGCCTCTTTCCCTGTCTGTCTATTTTCCTGTCTGTCTCTGTCTCTCTCCCTGTCTGTTTCTCTCTATCTGTCTCTCCGCTGCTATCATATCACCTCACACATAAGCCTATTATACTAAAAATATCCTTTGTTGCCTATAGCAACCAATTACAGCTCCTATTAATAACCTGTAGCTCCCAGCTCCATTGACTTTAATGGAAGCAGGTGTTTTGGAGAGTAACTGTAAACTGCAGAGTTAAATTTTCCACTCAAAACAATAGTCTGACGTTCCCTGGGTCACATGGGGCGTCTGTGCAAAATTTTGTCATTATAAATGTGACGGTGCGGATTCCTTTAGCGGACATACACACACACACACATATATATACACACACGTACATGCATACATACACACATACACTAAGCCTTATATAATTATATATATATATATATATATATATACAGTACAGACCAAACGTTTGGACACACCTTCTCATTCAAAGATTATTTTTATGACTAAAAATTGTAGTCAAATTGAAGGCATCAAAACTATGAATTAACACATGTGGAATGAAATACTTAAAGTGTGAAACAACTGAAAATATGTCTTATATTCTACGTTCTTTAAAGTAGCCACCTTTTGCTTTGATTACTACTGTGCACACTCTTGGCATTCTCTTGATGAGCTTCAAGAGGTAGTCACCAGAAATGGTCTTCCAACAGTCTTGAAGGAGTTCCCAGAGATGCTTAGCACTTGTTGGCCCTTTTGCCTTCACGCTGCGGTCCAGCTCACCCCAAACCATCTCGATTGGGTTCAGGTCTGGTGACTGTGGAGACCAGGTCATCTGGCGTAGCACCCCATCACTCTCCTTCTTCGTCAAATAGCCCTTACACAGCCAGGAGGTGTGTTTGGGGTCATTGTCCTGTTGAAAAATAAATGATGGTCCAACTAAACGCAAACGGATGGAATAGCACGCCACTGCTATTAATAAATCCCCAATAGTGTCACCAGCAAAGCACCCCCACACCATCACACCTCTTCCTCCATGCTTCACGGTGGGAACCAGCCACGTAGAGTCCATCCGTTCACCTTTTCTTTTGGTCTGTACTGTATATGTATGTATGTATGTATGTATATATATATATATATATATATATATATATATATATATATACACACACACACAGAGTCAGACTGGGGTGTAAGGGGCCTACCAGGGAAATTGCCTCTAGGGACCCGCACTATATCTACCATAAACGTTTTTATTACTTGATCATTTCCGTCTTCTCTCAGTATAACATGCGCCTATTTCGAAACTCTACAGTGCGCATTAGAGACCTGTCCTGTGCCTGCAGATAGCGCAGGATTTCTTGTAGCATCTTATTTATTGTAGATAATATTGGAATCTGTGATTACAGTCAGTCGCAGTTTTTCTTACACACGGACGTTCCTTGTCCTAGGAAAACCACCGAGTCCATCAGCCAAATAATATTCGAGAAGAAGCAGAATGTTATCCAGCGTCTTCACATGGAAAAGATTTACTAACGTTAATCCACCAATGCCGCTATGTATCCACCATATAGGGAAATCCCCGATAAGGCTATGTTCACACAGGGCTTTTTTGGTGCTTTTTTTTCCTGACTAAAACCTGATCTTGTGGCAGGAAATCTCCTGAGTCATCTGCGTTTTTGGTGCAGATTTGCTGTTTGTTTTTTTTTTTCTACAAAATGGGTTGTATCAATGAAAAAACACATTCTTTAAAAACCTGACCAAAAACACAGCTATTTGACAAAACCGTCAGGAAAAAAACCTGATGTGTTTGTGTGTGCGCATGAGATTTCAGAAATCTCATAGACTTTGCTGGGACTGTGAAAAGCAGCTTTTTATTAGCATGGATTTGCATTAAACCAAGGTAAATCTACAGCTAAAAAAATGTACCAAAAAAGCTCTGTGTGAACATACCCTAAGGCCATGTGCGCACTAGAAACTGACTTTTTCTTAAGGAAAAAATGGACTCTCTGAAAGAATCCTGCACCTGCGGTAAAAAACCGCACCAAAATCCGCATTTCAGACGTAAATACATTTGAACAGCGCGCTGGGACTGGGCCCCGCCCCCGACGTGCAGCAACGTGATGAGATCAGCACATTGCTGACGTCATCACAGTGCTGCGGGCGCCACACTGGATTCATCAGGAAGCGAGCGCTCCATGGAGGAGCCGAAGAGACAGGTGTAATTAATGGAGATGTGTGGGGAGGGGCTGAGGACACATAACGGGGAACATTTGTGAAGGAGACACAGCTTTGTGACAGGCAGAGGAGGAGTACTGTATTCCGATGGAGGGGGGAGGCAGGAGTGTGTAGTGATGGGGTAGTGTAATTTGTGTCTGCAGGGGGTGGTGATGTGGGGTGCAATGTATTATGTCTGGGGAGGGGGTAATGGAGGGTGCATTGTATTGTATGTGGGGGAGGGGTAATGGAGGGTGCACTGTATTGTGTGTGTGTGTGTGGGGAGTGATGGAGGGTGCATTGTATTGTGTGTGTGTGTGTGTATGTGTGTGTAGGGGGTGATGTATTGTGTGTGTGTGTGTGTAGGGGGTGATGTATTGTGTGTGTGTGTGTGTGTCTGTAGGGGGTGATGCATTGTGTGTGTGTGTAGAGGGTGATGGGGGGGTGCATTGTGTGTGTGTGTGTGTGTGTGTGTGTGTGTATGTGTGTGTGTGGGGTGTGATGGGGGATGCATTGTATTTGTGTGTGTAGGGGGTGATGGGGGGTGCATTGTATTGTATGTGGGGGAGGGGTAATGGAGGGTGCACTGTATTGTGTGTGTGTGTGTGGGGAGTGATGGGGGGCTGCATTGTGTGTGTGTGTGTGTATAACGGGTGATGGGGGGTGCATTGTATTGTGTGTGTGTGTGTGTGTGTGTAGGGGGTGATGCATTGTGTGTGTGTGTGTAGAGGGTGATGGGGGGGTGCATTGTGTGTGTGTGTGTAGGGGGTGATGGGGGGTGCATTGTATTGTGTGTGTGTGTGTGTGTGTGTAGGGGGTGATGCATTGTGTGTGTGTAGAGGGTGATGGGGGTGCATTGTGTGTGTGTGTGTGTGTGTGTGTGTGTGTAGGGTGTGATGGGGGATGCATTGTGTAATGGGATCAACAATTCAGACTGCATCATTAATGTAGAAATGGATTTGAATATTGCTTCAGCACTTGCCCACAAGGGGGCAGTGTCAGACTGTGCAATCACAAACACAGAGGTGGGAAATCCCCTGCTGCAGCTTGTGTGTTCTAACCAGGAAGAAAAAGTGCAGGAAGATTATTCAGCCCCGGAGTTCAGTCAGGAGAGAGCTGCGTGTGGTCTCCCTGAACAGAGGGCTCTTTTGCCACCGGATCCTTGGAGGAATCACCCTGTGGAAGTGGTTTCTGCCAACCCCGGTCTCAGAGACATTGTTTTCCCTGAGAATCTAACCGGTCTGCAGAGCATCTCCCCTGAGTGCAAGTGCAAGTGACCTCCCTTCTTCTGCTCGGTGTGCCCCGGGACTAAAAGACTGACTAGAACCCGTTACCAGCGGGAGAAGATCAAAGGAAAAGACCGAGGAGCTGCATCCCTTCAGCGCTGCACCGGGACCCATCATCGTGAGACTACAGGCCTGCGACGTGGGAGCGGCATCTTCTTCTGGGATAGACTGGTATGTGATTGTAGGGAAAGTTAGGGAAAGTTGCCGCCATTTCTTTGTTGTTTTTCTCTCTCTTCTTTTTTTCTTGCTGTGCACCCGGAAGGAGTGAAGATCCGGGGACTCCAGTATACACCTGTGCGCAGATAGTTCGGTTGATTGTGTTATAAATATGTTTCATAGTAAAGAAATGTTACTACCGGTAAAATCTGAGTATGGGGATTTTGTTGGAATAGAGCATACACACACACCCGCGGCCCTACCACCGGTCGCTTCAATTGTATTGTGTGTGTGTGTGTGTGTGTAGGGTGTTATGGGGGATGCATTGTATTGTGTGTGTGTGTGTGTGTGCGTGTAGGTGGTGATGGGGGGTGCATTGTATTCTGTGTGTAGGGGGTGATGGGGGGTGCATTGTATTGTGTGTGTGTGTGTGTGTGTGTGTGTGTGTGTAGGGGTGATGCATTGTGTGTGTGTGTGTAGGGGGTGATGGGGGATGCATTGTATTGTGTGTGTGTGTAGGGGGTGATGGGGGGTGCATTGTATTGTGTGTGTGTGTAGGGGTGATGCATTGTGTGTGTGTGTGTAGGGGGTGATGGGGGATGCATTGTATTGTGTGTGTGTAGGGGGTGATGGGGGGTGCATTGTATGTGGGGGAGGGGTAATGGAGGGTGCACTGTATTGTGTGTGTGTGGGGGGAGTGATGGGGGGCTGCATTGTGTGTGTGTGTGTATAATGGGTGATGGGGGGTGCATTGTATTGTGTGTGTGTGTAGGGGGTGATGCATTGTGTGTGTGTAGGGGGTGATGCATTGTGTGTATGTGTAGAGGGTGATGGGGGGGTGCATTGTGTGTGTGTAGGGTGTGATGGGGGATGTATTGTGTGTGTGTGTAGGGGGTGATGGGGGGTGCATTGTATTGTGTGTGTGTGTGTGTGTAGGGGGTGATGGGGGGTGCATTGTATTGTGTGTGTGTAGGGGGTGATGCATTGTGTGTGTGTATGTGTAGAGGGTGATGGGGGATGCATTGTGTGTGTGTGTGTGTGTATGTAGGGGGTGATGGAGGGGTGCATTGTGTGTAGGGTGTAATGGGGGTGCATTGTGTGTGTGTGTGTAGGGGGTGATGGGGGGGTGCATTGTGTGTGTGTGTTTGGAGGGGGTGCATGGTATTGTGTGTGTGTGTGGGTGATGGGGGGGATGTATTGTGTGTGTGTGTGTGTGTGTAGGGGGTGATGGGGGGGTGCATTGTGTGTGTGTGTTTGGAGGGGGTGCATGGTATTGTGTGTGTGTGTGTGGGTGATGGGGGGGATGTATTGTGTGTGTGTGTGTGTGTGTGTGTAGGGGGTGATGCATTGTGTGTGTGTATGTGTAGAGGGTGATGGGGGATGCATTGTGTGTGTGTGTGTGTGTGTGTGTGTGTATGTAGGGGGTGATGGAGGGGTGCATTGTGTGTAGGGTGTAATGGGGGTGCATTGTGTGTGTGTGTGTAGGGGGTGATGGGGGGGTGCATTGTGTGTGTGTGTTTGGAGGGGGTGCATGGTATTGTGTGTGTGTGGGTGATGGGGGGGATGTATTGTGTGTGTGTGTGTGTGTGTGTAGGGGCTGATGGACGGTGCATTGTGTGTGTAGGGAGTGGTGGGGGTGCATTGTATTTGTGTGTGTGTGTAGCGGGTGATGGGGGATGTAGTGTGTGTGGGGGGGTAATGGAGCGTGTATTGTGTGTGTGTGTATGTAGGGGGTGATGGAGGGGTGCATTGTGTGTAGGGGGTAATGGGGGTGCATTGTGTGTGTGTGTAGGGGGTGATGGGGGGTGCATTGTGTGTGTATGTGTGTTTGGAGGGGGTGCATTGTATTGTGTGCGTGGGGAGATGGTAATGGTGGGTGCATGGTATTGTGTGTGTGTTTGTGTAGTGGGTGATGGGGGGATGTATTGTGTGTGTGTGTGTGTGTGTGTAGGGGGTGATGGAGGGGTGCTTTGTGTGTGTGTGTGTGTAGGGGGTGATGGGGGGGTGCATTGTGTGTGTGTAGGGGTGATGCGGGGTGCATTGTGTGTGTGTAGGGGCTGATGGACGGTGCATTGTGTGTGTGTAGGGAGTAATGGGGGTGCATTGTGTGTGTAGGGAGTAGTGGGGGTGCATTGTATTTGTGTGTGTGTGTGTGTGTGTGTGTAGCGGGTGATGGGGGGGTGCATTGTGTGTGGGGTGGTAATGGAGCGTGTATTGTGTGTGTGTGTATGGTGTGAGGCAGTGACAGGGGTAATATTTGAAGACCGCTATGTGTCCCCCAGAATGTGTCTGGAAACCCTCTGAGTTTGCTATAGCTATTACTGGGAGTATAGCACAAAGGGTAACAGGGAGACAGATCCCTCCTCCCAGTCCAGGTTTTGTAGCAATCCTCATGTCCTTCATTTTCATTTAAACTCATGCAGAGCACAGCAGGGTGTGTCTCAGTTGAGAGCCAGGCTTGGTGAAGCTAACACATGCCATGTGAGCTAGGCTGGCTCTGTGTGGAGTGAACACAGGCCAAGAGTGTGAGCCTAGGAGAACCTTACACAGATCCCTGCGGTTAACGGGGTCCTAAGGTAACAAGACTTTTTGATGCAAAGAATTTGTCTATATGCACTGGCTGTGCTCCGGAAGAGACTTTGACAGTGGGAAATTGGATCTATTTATGCTGCAACAATAAATAGACTGTTGGTGTGAACACGCTGCTGCCTCACTGCCTCACGTTTTTGCCCAAGCAACGCTGCTACCTCACATTATGGTGGAGAATGCGGGCATGGCAGCCTGGTTGCTAAGGGCAATGGCCTAAGAGGTACTTACCCGGGAAAAAAAAAAAGAGTTTGTTTTTTTTTACTGACTGTTTGCGGTGGATCGGCGGGTCCACGAAGCTTACAGGCGTTGCAGCCTGGTTGCTAGGGGCAACAACCCAGTTTTCATATGTTTATGATCAAGCCTGCAAAGTTACAGTTTAACTCAGCAGCCACTATGGAGGATCTTGTAAAGCAGCTGGCCCAGGCTAATGCTCAGCAGCAACAAACCAATGTCCAGCTCCAGCGGGCGTTCATTCAGCAACAGGAGACAAACAGCTTGTTGGCTAAGCAGCTTTCTGCTCTGCGAGAAGCGCTCCCAGCGGTAACTCCAGGTCATCCAGTCCTTCCTGCGGCCCAGGACAGAGTAAGGGCAGCACTTACGAGGATGAGTGCAGAGGATGACCCAGAAGCCTTTCTCTCCGTGTTTGAGAGGACCGCTGAGCGAGAAAAATTGTCTATCGACCGTTGGACTGATGTCGTGGCCCCGTTCTTGGTAGGTGACCCCCAAAAAGCCTACCTGGATCTCAGCACGGAGGATGCCAAGGACTATGGCACACTGAAAGGTGAGATCCTTGCACGAAAGGGGGTTAACACTTATCTCCGGGCCCAACGAGTGAATCAGTGGTCCTTTGAGGAGGGAAAACCTGCACGCTCACAGGCCCATGTCTTACTGGACCTTGTAAAAAAATGGCTGCAGCCGGAGACCTTGAACCCCGGACAGATGATTGAGCGGGTGGTGATTGAACAGTTTGTGCGGACTTTGCCAGCCCCCATTCAACGGTGGGTGGGACAGGGGGACCCCGGTACCCTACACCAGCTAGTGAATTTGGTGGAACGCTACACAGCTACCCAGGAGTTGGTCCAGGACTCTGCTTCACGGCGGGCACTCCGTAGGGATACGCCCCCTTCACAGTTGGTAAAAGACTCCCGTCCTTCCTCGGGTGCTGTCCCGTCTTCAGCCCTGGCAGAGAGTAAACCCCAGACTAAGGTCAGCAGGAGTCCCGGTTCCCCAAAGTCAGACACCCGAAACAGGGACACCTCTGCTGTTATGTGCTGGCGGTGCCATCAGCTCGGGCATGTGATGGCACAGTGCCCACTCACATAAGAACCCATGGACTGCCGGTACGCTCGCCGGGTATCAATGTATGCCCATACTGTTTGTACCGTAAGCACTGTTACTATGGGGGAGGAGCCCCATCTCTGCAAAGTACGTGTTAATGGCTATACAGCAGAGGCTTTGTTGGACTCAGGAAGTTTAGTGACTCTTGTACATGCCTCCTTGGTCTCCGGGGAAAACCCTACGGGACATAAAGTAGGGGTGCTTTGTATTCATGGAGACCTACGTGAATACCCTATGGAAAGGGTCACCATTGCTACATCGTGTGGAGAGGTTCAACATGAAGTGGGGGTGATGAAAAGACTTCCATATGCTGTTATTTTGGGAAGAGACTTGCCCCTGTTCTGGACATTATGTGGGAGGCGACCTAGCCCTCCGAGGTGTATGATTGAACCAGGCCCTGAGCCGGACGATCCCGACTCAGGGATACCTGCCGTAGGGGTCACCAGTATAGGGACAGAGTGTAACCCTGCCAGGTTCCCCCTAGAGGTAATGGCAGGAGAGGTTAAGCCACCCGAGGCAATCTCGGAGTTGAACGTGTCTCCAGATAATTTCGGAACAGCACAGCTCCGGGACCCCACATTGGCTCCTGGACGTGGAAATGTACAGGTAATTGATGGGGTACCCCAGCGGCCTGGTGCCAGGCTGGAAACTCCCTACATGGCTCTAAAGCGAGAGTTGCTCTATCGGGTTGATACAATCCGGGGGGAAATAGTGGAACAGTTGGTGGTCCCTCAGCCGTACCGCCGTCAGACCTTGGAATTGGCTCATAACCACCTGATGAGTGGGCACCTAGGTGAAGAGAAAACGCGGGAATGCATGTTTCAGCGGTTTTACTGGCCAGGGGTCGGCGCAGAAATTAAGAGGTTCTGTGAGTCCTGCCCAGTTTGTCAGTTGACCGCACCAACGCACCGTTTCCGTAGTCCTCTGATACCTTTACCCATTATAGAGGTGCCTTTTGAGCGGATTGCTATGGATCTGATCGGACCCATTGTAAAATCGGCCCGTGGTCACCAGCACATCCTGGTAGTGATGGATTACGCGACTCGTTATCCGGAGGCCATTCCACTACGTCACACCTCGGCAAGGCTTATTGCTCGGGAGTTGTTTGCTATGTTCTGTCGCGTGGGGTTACCCAAAGAAATCCTGACCGATCAGGGCACTCCCTTTATGTCTAAAATTACAAAGGAACTGTGCAAACTCCTCCAGATCAAGCAGCTACGCACGTCAGAGTACCATCCCCAGACTGATGGTCTAGTGGAACATTTTAATAAAACTCTGAAGGCTATGTTGAAAAAGGTGGTCTCCAAAGAGGGGAAAGATTGGGACATGTTATTGCCCTATTTAATGTTCGCTATCCGCGAGGTCCCACAATCTTCCACCGGGTTCTCGCCATTTGAGTTACTGTATGGCAGACATCCGCGGGGACTGCTGGATATAGTTAAGGAAACTTGGGAACAGGAGCCCACCCCTCACAAAAGCACAGTGGAATACGTTATGGGTATGCAGGATCGTATCACGGCAATAATGCCCATTGTTAAAGAGCATTTGCTGGATGCTCAGGCAGCCCAAAGTACTCAGTATAATAGAAAGGCCTCCATCAGGTCTTTTAAACCGGGAGATCGTGTCTTAGTCCTAATACCTACTGCAGAAAGTAAGTTCTTAGCCAAATGGCAAGGTCCCTATGAGATCCGGGAGAAAGTGGGGGAAGTAAACTATAAGGTGTATCAGCCAGGTAGAAGAAAACCAGAGCAAATCTACCATGTAAACCTGCTGAAGGCGTGGAAAGACAGGGAAAGTATGGTGGCTGACGTAATGTTGGACCTAACCTTTTCAGGTGCCTTGACAAAAACAAAGGAGGAGTCCCCTGATGATGAATTGGGAGTGAGGATAGGGGATTCTCTCTCAAAACAGCAGAGACGGGAGTCTCGGAGATTAGTGCAGCGGAATACGGATGTGTTCTCAAGCCTACCCGGCCGAACAACCGTAATCCACCATGATATTGTCACCGAGCCTCAAGTAAGGGTACGCCTGAGGCCATACCGGGTACCAGAGGCTCGTAGGCAAGCCATTGCGGAGGAGGTAAAAAAGATGCTCCAACTAGGGGTTATTGAAAAATCCACGAGCGAATGGGCCAGTCCCATTGTGCTGATCCCGAAACCAGACGGTTCTTTAAGATTCTGTAATGACTTCCGAAAGTTAAATGAGGTATCGAAGTTTGATATGTATCCCATGCCCAGGGTCGACGAGCTGATAGAGACTGGGACGGGCCCAGTACTTCACGACTCTCGATCTCACTAAAGGTTACTGGCAGGTGCCGCTGACAGAGGCGGGAAAAGAAAAGACCGCTTTTGTCACGCCAGGGGGGCTCTATCACTATGTCGTCTTGCCATTTGGTTTACATGGGGCTCCGGCCACGTTTCAGAGATTAATGGACATAGTGTTAGAACCCCATCAACCATATGCCTCCGCATATTTGGATGACATCATCATCTATAGCAGTGACTGGAGCACCCACTTATCTCAGGTACAAGCGGTAGTGGATTCGCTCAGAGCTGCTGGTCTGACGGCGAATCCAAGCAAATGTGCTATGGGTCTCAAAGAAGCCCGTTACTTGGGGAATGTGATAGGCCAAGGGGTTATCAAGCCACAAGTAAACAAAATCGAAGCCATTCAAAACTGGCCTCGTCCCCTTACCACAAAACAGGTAAGAGCCTTTCTGGGTATAATGGGGTATTACCGACGATTCATACCCAATTTTGCTGGAAGGTCGGCACCTTTGACCGATCTCTTAAAGGGGAAGAAGTCGGTTATGGTCCACTGGAATACACAAGCAGAGGAAGCCTTTCAGGCGCTAAAGGTTGTCCTATGTGGTCAGCCTGTCCTTGTCAACCCTGACTTTCAAAAGGAGTTTATAGTACAGGCTGATGCCTCTGAGGTGGGTCTGGGTGCAGTTCTGTCCCAGGAGGTAGATGGGGAAGAGCACCCGGTCACCTATTTGAGTAGAAAACTCACCCCGGCAGAGAAGAACTATAGCATAGTGGAGAAGGAGTGCCTGGCCATAAAATGGGCTCTGGAATCCCTACGCTACTACCTGCTGGGGCGACACTTTCGCCTGGTGACAGACCACTCCCCTTTGGTCTGGATGAGGAATGCTAAGGAGAGAAATGCTAGAGTCACCAGGTGGTTTCTCTCCTTGCAGAACTTTCACTTTTCTGTGGAACACCGGGCTGGTAGGTTGCAGGGCAATGCGGATGCCCTGTCCAGAGGTCCCTGTATGTTGGCAAAAGTTCAACCCCGCCCGTTTGAACTGAGGGGGGGGGGGATATGTGAGGCAGTGACAGGGGTAATATTTGAAGACCGCTATGTGTCCCCCAGAATGTGTCTGGAAACCCTCTGAGTTTGCTATAGCTATTACTGGGAGTATAGCACAAAGGGTAACAGGGAGACAGATCCCTCCTCCCAGTTCAGGTGTTGTAGCAATCCTCATGTCCTTCATTTTCATTTAAACTCATGCAGAGCACAGCAGGGTGTGTCTCAGTTGAGAGCCAGGCTTGGTGAAGCTAACACATGCCATGTGAGCTAGGCTGGCTCTGTGTGGAGTGAACACAGGCCAAGAGTGTGAGCCTAGGAGAACCTTACACAGATCCCTGCGGTTAACGGGGTCCTAAGGTAACAAGACTTTTTGATGCAAAGAATTTGTCTATATGCACTGGCTGTGATCCGGAAGAGACTTTGACAGTGGGAAATTGGATCTATTTATGCTGCAACAATAAATAGACTGTTGGTGTGAACACGCTGCTGCCTCACTGCCTCACGTTTTTGCCCAAGCAACGCTGCTACCTCACAATGGGTAATGGGGGTGCATTGTAGTGTGTGTTTGTGTGTAGGAGGTGATGGGGGGGGGTGCATTGTATTGTGTGTGTGTGTGTGTGTGTGTGTGGGGGGTGATGCATTGTGTGTGTGTGTAGAGGGTGATGGGGGGGTGTATTTTGTGTGTGTGTGTAGGGTGTGATGGGGGATGCATTGTATTTTGTGTGTGTAGGGGGTGATGGGGGATGCATTGTGTGTGTGTGTGTGTGTGTGTGTGTGTGTGTGTGTGTAGAGGGTGATGGGGGGGGGGGGTGCATTGTGTGTGTGTGGGGGGGGGGGTGATGGGGGGTGCATTGTATGTGGGGGAGGGGTAATGGAGGGTGCACTGTATTGTGTGGGGTGATGGGGGGGGCTGCATTGTGTGTGTGTGTGTGTGTGTGTGTGTGTGTGTATAATGGGTGATGGGGGGTGCATTGTATTGTGAGTGTGTGTGTAGGGGGTGATGCATTGTGTGTGTGCGTGTGTGTGTGTAGAGGGTGATGGGGGGGGTGCAGTGTGTGTGTGGGGTGTGATGGGGGATGTATATTGTGTGTGTGTGTGTGTGTGTTTGGAGGGGGTGATGCATTGTAGTGTGTGTGTGTGTGTGGGGGGGGGGGGGTGATATATTGTATTTTGTGTGTATGTAGGGGGTGATGGGGGATGCATTGTACTGTGTGTGTGTGTGTGTGTGTGGGGGGGGGGGTGGTGGAGGGGTGCATTGTGTGTGTGTAGGGGCTGATGGACGGTGCATTGTGTGTGTGTGGGAATAATCGGGGTGCATTGTGTGTGTAGGGAGTAGTGGGGGTGCATTGTATTGTGGGTGTGTGTGTAGGGGGTGCATTGTGTGTGGGGGGGGTAATGGCGCGTGTATTGTGTGTATGGGTAATGGGGGATGCATTGTATTGTGTGTGTGTTTGGAGGGGGTGACGGGGGGGGGGGGTGCATTGTATTGTGTGCGTGGGGAGATGGTAGTGGGGGGTGCATGGTATTTGTGTGTGTGTGTGTGTGGTAATGCGGGGTGCATTGTGTGTAGGGGCTGATGGGCGGTGCATTGTGTGTGTGTGTGTGTAGCGGGTGATGGGGGGGATGTATTGTGTGTGTGGGGGGGGTAATGGAGCGTGTGTGTGTGTGTGTGTGTGTGTGTGTGTGTGTAGGGGCTGATGGGGGGGGTGCATTGTATTGTGTGCGTGGGGAGATGGTAGTGGGGGGTGCATGGTATTTGTGTGTGTGTGGGGTGTGATGGGGGATGCATTGTATTGTGTGTGTAGGGGGTGATGGAGGTGTGTGTGTGTGTGTGTGTAGGGGTTGATGGGCGGTGCATTGTATTTGTGTGTGTGCGTGTAGCGGGTGATGGGGGGATGTGTTGTGTGTGTGTGTGTGTGTGTGGGGGGGGTAATGGAGCGTGTATTGTGTGTGTGTGGGTAATGGGGGTGCATTGTAGTGTGTGTGTGTGTGATGGGGGGGTGCATTGCATTGTGTGCGTGGGGAGATGGTAATGGGGGGTGCATGGTATTTGTGTGTGTGTGTATGTAGTGGGTGATGGGGGGGATGTATTGTGTGTGTGTGTGTGTGTGTGTGTGTGTTTGTGTGTGTAGAGGGGCGCGGAGTCATTAATCGAACTATAGTTACATTTAATACTCAAAATTTTCGTTTCATTCACCATGCACAGGCCTAAATGGGCCCCGACACCCAGCCTTTCAATCGTAAACTTCAGTGATCGTACAAGTTCTGTATGATCACTGAAGTTTTCGCAGTTGCAGGACCTTTAGTGACATCACATGTGTCATGTGACTCACCAAAGGTCCTAGCGGTGCACTGCGGGAGTCCCCAGGCCTGCACCGACCGCGCTGGTATTCAGATGTATGCGCGTCTTTCAGGCGCGCAATACATTTGTACAGTGCGGCCGGTGACAGGAGGGAGAGCAGCTCTGCTCAGCCCCGCAATGTACCGTCATCGCCAGGGCTGCAGAGGAGCGCGCCTCAGTCCTGCACCGACATCATCATCACTGGGGCCGCAGCTGCAGGGATGAAGAGGACGACGCGCAGGCACAGATAAGCGCTCCAGAGGAGCCGAAGATGTACTTTTATATGAGGGGCTGCGGGTGGGGGAGGAGCAGTGTTATTTTACAAGTGTCATTAAGAAGCGGTGGGGGACTTTATGGAGCATATTATGGGGCAGTGGGGGCCATAATAGGGCAGTGGGGGCCATAATAGGGCAGTGGGGGCCATAATAGGGCAGTGGGGGCCATAATAGGGCAGTGGGGGCCATAATAGGGCAGTGGGGGCCATAATAGGGCAGTGGGGGCCATAATAGGGCAGTGGGGGCCATAATAGGGCAGTGGGGGCCATAATAGGGCAGTGGGGGCCATAATAGGGCAGTGGGGGCCATAATAGGGCAGTGGAAGGACATTATAGGGTAATGGGGGCCATTATGAAGCAAATTGGAGCATTATAGGTCAGTGGGGGACGTTGTGAAAGAAATTGGTACATTATAGGGCAATGGGGGACATTATGAGGCATCAAAGATTTTGGAAGGCAGCATAGTATAATGAGGAGGGGGGGGATTTATACAGGGATGTAGTTGGGGGAGATATTATAGAAAGAGAAATTTTGGGGGGGACATTTTGGAAAGGGGCACTTTGTGGGACTATTTTGGAGAGGAGCAGTGTGTGGGGGGATATTTTGTGCAGGAAGCAATTAACAACCCCTTCTGATTCCACTTGTTTCCCCTTGTTTCCCCAGACATTATTAAATAAAAGGGGCCAGGATGAGGGACATAATTACTATATGGGGCCAGAATGAGGGACATACATTATTAGTTTATGGTGGCACGTGGGGCATAATTACTGTAGGGGCAAGTTAGGGGACATTATTACTGATGAAATATAAGTTAATTTTGAGGATACTGTCTCCAATGGGGAAACAAGAGTCTTACGTGGTGTAGAAATTGGGGAAATAGTGAGGAATGTGCCCTGGGAGTGATCGGCTATAGGTGACTGTTATTTTCTGCAGAGACATGTCATGGCAGGAAGAAGTGATGACGGTCAGCGCCGGATGAAGAGAAAAAGCGAAGATGAATATAGTCAGCTAGAGACGTCACTGGTAAGTCAGTCACGGTATTTCTCCCTTGTATGTGGTTGTATTCGGTCACTATGTGGTCTGTTCACGGTGTGGTGGTATTTCTCCCTTGTATGTGGCTGTATTTGTTCACTGTTTGGTGGTAATGTGTGGTCTGGTCACGGTGTGGCGGTATTTCCCCCTTGTATATGGTATTATTGATTTTGGTATAGTGGATTGTGTTGTGTATGGAGGTCACTTTTTCTCTCTATAAGGGGGAGATTTTTTCCAGTAGAAATTAAATACTTAAACATTTAACCCCTCCCCCTCCCTGTCCTGCCCTGTCCTGTGACTATTACACTGCAGTAAATATGCATTTACAGAGAATCTCCAGTGAAAACAAGTAATCACCTTTACTAAGGCCACGTTCACATGCTGAGTATTCAGTGAGTTTTTTTTACCTCAGTATTTGAAGCCAAAACCAGGAGCGGTAAAATCAGAGGAAACGTGTAATAGAAACTCGAGCACAACTTCTGTATTTTTCACCCACTCCTGGTTTTGGCTACAAATACTGATGTAAGATACTAACCAAATACTGAACGTGGCCTAAGGATAAGTGATAACATATTCATCAGTGGGGTCCGATTGCTGGGACCTGCACCGATCCTGCAACTTTTATCCCCCATTACACTGGAGCTTGTTTCCGACTCGACCCCTCATCCATTCATTCCCTCAGTGACTGCGAGCACTGCGCTTGTTTTTATCTGGCTGCTCCACAGAGGATGAATGGAGCTGCGGTCACACACTCCACCTGCTGCTGCTGCAAAACGTCAATTCTCCTGGTGGGCCCCAGACACCCCAGTCCGCCCCTGTCGCAGCGTGTAAAGCCCCTTTAGAGTCAGTAGTGTTGGTGTGCAGCATTACCCCTCCATACACTCTTCCATCTGGAGACTGGTGAATATTTGTCTTCTGTTTCCACCGTCACACATTACATAATTATCAGTAATGATCGGCCCCGGTGTCTGTACTGGATGTGACCAGTCATTCTGTGGGGACATAGGCCTATAAAAGCCGCACTATAGTTTCCAAAATAGTGTTACATGTTGGATAAACCCTTCTCTAGTCCTGTGTATTCTGGCAACACTGCTCTATAGACAGATCAGGCTTTTTTTTTTTTTTACATATACAGTATTTATACTGAGGACTCTCCTGTACTATCACCACATATAGGCTATGTGCGCACGCTGCGTTTTTTTCTGACCACAAAGATGCAGCGTTTCAGGCCCCAAAAAAACACACAAAATTGCATCCACCAGAAAAAAACGCATCAAACAAACCGCATGTGTTTTTGCTGCATTTTTGTCCGATGCATTCAATAGGTGAAAAATGCAGAGAAAAAGGCAAAAAGAATTGACCTGCTGCAGTGGTCACCACAAAGACGCAGCCAAAAAAACTGCAATGTGCGGACAGCCAAAATAAAATCTCATAGACTTTGCTGGGGAAGGAAATTCATGCAGTTTTGAGACCCTGATGAGTATTTACATATAGCCTAAGATAATGACACTGAGGGTACAGGATAATGACACTGACACTGGGGGTACAGGATAATGACACTGGGGGTACAGGATAATGACACTGGGGGTACAGGATAATGACACTGGGGGTACAGGATAATGACACTGGGGGTACAGGATAATGACACTGGGGGTACAGGATAATGACACTGGGGGTACAGGATAATGACACTGGGGGTACAGGATAATGACACTGGGGGTACAGGATAATGACACTGGGGGTACAGGATAATGACACTGGGGGTACAGGATAATGACGCTGACACTGGGGGTACAGGATAATGACGCTGACACTGGGGGTACAGGATAATGACGCTGACACTGGGGGTACAGGATAATGACGCTGACACTGGGGGTACAGGATAATGACGCTGACACTGGGGGTACAGGATAATGACGCTGACACTGGGGGTACAGGATAATGACGCTGACACTGGGGGTACAGGATAATGACGCTGACACTGGGGGTACAGGATAATGACGCTGACACTGGGGGTACAGGATAATGACGCTGACACTGGGGGTACAGGATAATGACGCTGACACTGGGGGTACAGGATAATGACGCTGACACTGGGGGTACAGGATAATGACGCTGACACTGGGGGTACAGGATAATGACGCTGACACTGGGGGTACAGGATAATGACGCTGACACTGGGGGTACAGGATAATGACGCTGACACTGGGGGTACAGGATAATGACGCTGACACTCGGGGTACAGGATAATGACGCTGACACTCGGGGTACAGGATAATGACGCTGACACTCGGGGTACAGGATAATGACGCTGACACTGGGGGTACAGGATAATGACGCTGACACTGGGGGTACAGGATAATGACGCTGACACTGGGGGTACAGGATAATGACGCTGACACTGGGGGTACAGGATAATGACGCTGACACTGGGGGTACAGGATAATGACGCTGACACTGGGGGTACAGGATAATGACGCTGACACTGGGGGTACAGGATAATGACGCTGACACTGGGGGTACACAAAAATGACACTGACACTGTAGGTACAGTATAATGACACTGACACTGGGAGGACGGGATAATGACACTGGGTACAGGATAATGATATTGACACTGGGGATACAGAATAATGACACTAGGGTTACATGATACTGACGCTTGATACTCGGTGCAGGATAAAACACTTGGGGTACAGGATAATTACTCTGGACACTCGGTTCTTTTCCTCAGCACCCAGCTTTTCTATATTCTGATAGCCATCTTTTGTCTTTAGCACCCAGCTTTCCCATGATATCAGAGAATGGGAAAGCTGGGAGCTGAGGACAAGACGGATATCAGAACATAGAAAGGCTGGGTGACGAGTAAGAGAGCCTCTTTCTCTCAGCTCAGCGCCCAGCTTTCCCAATCCCATCCCATGCTCTGACTGCTGCTATCCCTCTTTCCCTAATCCTTACTGATATATGATTACTGTGTGGACTTCACTCATGTCATACAGCAGGGACTGGTGCACACACCCAGCACCCCAAAATCACACACACCCTGCACCCCCAAATCACGCACACCCAGCACCCCAAAATAACGCACATCCTGCACCTCCAAATCACACACACCACGAACCCCAATGTCCTGCATATCTCATACAGACTGGCTGTACCCCAAATTACTCCTCCTCTCAAACACACTGAAACCCCATGTTCTATACAAATAGTATCCCTTAACACCCCTGTGTCACAGCCTGGACCCCTGATATGCCACTCATACCCCCCCCCCATATCTCTCACCAGGCACATCTTCCTCGGTCACATCTTCCTCGGTATTTCCTGCCCGGCTTCTCCCACACGGTCACATGGGAATGACATCACCGCAGGTCCTCACTGCTCCACCACTGAATGCAATGCATCCTTTTCGCTGAAGCCGCTTCTGCTCTGCCCCTGCCGCGCTGCAGCTCATAAGCTCCGGGTGCCTCCAGGTCAGGAGCGCCCCTCCCCCCCCCCCCCTCCCGCAAGCCAGACCAACGCTATGTGTATATATATATATATATATTACACGTTTTTCCAAGCATGACGTTAAGAGTGTGGAAGGTTTGAGGGGTGGAGCCTGGGCGGAGTCTCAAGGGGGCCCAAAAATGTTGCCAGTATGGGGCCCTGGAATTCCTAGAGGCGGCCCTGCTGCACGATATGAGGTGCGCGCAGGACCTGCAGACTTCGCCTCTCATACTCAGATGTACGCGTGTCTTTGAGGTGCACAAACAGAACAGTGCGGCGCCAAGACTGAGGCAGAGGAGCTCCTCAGCCCCGCACCGACTTCCGTCATCCCCAGGGCCACACGGAAGAAAAGGACGAGCGGACACCGGGTAAGTGCTCCTGAGGAGCCCAACATGACATGGAGAATCATTTTAGATGCAGGGACCATTGTGGGGAGGAGCGGTGTTACTTTACAAAGGACATTATCTGAGAGTGGGGGACATTATGGTAGAAATTTAATTGGGACATGATAGGGCAATGGGGGAAATTCTTGGGCAATGGGGGACATAAGGCATACCTCCCAACTTTTAAAGAAGGGAAAGAGGGACAAAGTTTGCGTCGCGTGGAGCTTGGCGTGGCAAATTTTTAGGCCACGCCCATGGCCACGCCTCTTACCACACCCAGTCAGCAATGACAAACATTGTTTTAGAAACAATAATTAAAAAAATATACATAGATTTATTTCTAAGTAGTAAATTAAAATATAAATGCAAACTTGGCCGTGTTACTTTTAAACTAGAATATTTTAAACCACAAAATTCTGTTTTAAAGCAGATCTGTCCCATAAATCTGCCCCATGTACAAAACTGCAGACTTCATGACAGATCCGCTCTATTAGATAAAATATCTGTAATAATACTGTGCTTTAATGGGAGGAATTAGTGAATACAGGCAACTTACTGTTCTGATTGTTCCAATTGTGGAGACACGGGGGTCAGTGGGTGCTCTCGTCCGCTGATCCGGCCGCCTTTAGAAAGACAGCAAGGCTCAGGGCTCATCCCAACTGAACGCCTGACATCCTTAATCCCTCCCTCTCCTCCTCAGCTGTGATCTGACGGCAGGATCAGATCACAGTGTAATGGCTCACGCTCACAGCACAGCAGGAGCCGAGGGTCATTAGCATATCGCATCACATGTGATATGCCAGTGTGACCTCAGCTTGGTATGTGCGCACGTTGCGTTCTGTGCAGTGCGGAAGAGAACACACCCTCTGGCAGACTGGACAAATGTAAACACTGCGTTTGTAAAAAAAAAAAAAAAAAAATGCACCCAAAACATTTTGGATGTATTTTCCATGCGTTTTACATGCGTTTTGGATGCATTTTTGACAGTGCGTTTCCCTGTCAATTCAGCTCTGCTACATGCCCGCTGACAGCAGACACAGACAGAGTTGTGCGATGAGATTGAACTCAGATGAACTTCACCCGACTTCATTGTCATCCCGCGGCTCTGTCTGTGTGTCGCGTCCTGGTTAGCGGTCACACTTGAAGGACGCACCGGTGACCACAAATCCCGAGTGACTGAAGTGAGCAGCGCCATCAGCGGTGCCGTTACTCAGGTTACCCGCGGCCAGCTGGAGTCCTCCACCTGAGACCGCAACTCACCTGTGATGTCATCGCTGATCGTGCAGCTCACTTCAGTCACTCGAGCGACTTGCTGTCACAGTTGGAGGATCCAGTGGTGGCCGCGGGTAACCTGAGTGATGTCATCGCTGATCGTGTGGCTCACTTCAGTTGCTGCGTGGAGCTGACAGAGAGCAATCGTATTCTGTGGCCGCTCCTGTCAGCTTCATGTAGCGAAGCTGGATGTGTCGCGGGACCTCATGTGGATTACATCGGACCTGGAGGGGTATTTGGGGGTTTAATAAAATGGTAAAAGAGGGGTTTTTTTGTCTTTTATTCCAAATAAAGGATTTTTGGGTGTATGTGTTTATTTTCTTTAACCTACAGGTCAATCATGGAAGGTATCTCGGGGAGACGCCTGCCATGATTAACCTAGGACTTAGTGGCAGCTATGAGCTGCCATTTACTCCTTATTACCCCGATTGCCACCGCACCAGGGCAATTCGGGATGAGCCGGGAAGAGTCCCAGGACTGTCGCATCTAATGGATGCGGCAATTCCGGGCGGCTGCTGGCTGATAATGTTAGGCTGGGGGGCTCCCCATAACGTGGAGCTCTCATCCTGAGAATACCAGCCTTCAGCCATGTGGCTTTACCCTGGCTGGTATCAAAATTGGGGGGGACTGTTTTTTTAAATTATTTATTTATCTATTTTACTGCACGATATAGACCCGCTCACTGGCGGCTGTGATTGGTTGCAGTGAGACAGCTGTCACTTAGTGTGGGGGTGTGTCTAACTGCAACCAATCTTAGGCGCCGGTGGGCGGGGAAAGCAGGGAATATGAGATGGAATAATGAGTGGCCGGCATTTTGAAAAGAGGAAAAGCCGCCGGAGCAGTGTGACAGCCGTGCAGCGACAGAGAGAGAGACCGACCGACGGACAGAGCGACCAACTGACAGAGAAAGAGACTGACATCGACAGAGAGAGACTGAAAAGACCTGCGTTTTGTTTGTCAGAAAAGCATGCAGAACGCAACAAAAATGCAGTCCAAGTGCATTTTGGTTGCGTTTTGACCCATATCATTGATTTCAATGGGTGGAGAACACAGCTACAACGCACAAAAGTGACATGCTGCTTTTTTTTCCACAGCGATTTTTGGCATCCAAAACGCTGCGTTTACAAATGCAGCGTGCGCATTGAATTTTCGGACTTCTCATAGACTTTGATGGGGAAGAAGAACACATGCAATTTGGCACTGAAATGCTGCAGTTCAAAACGCAGCGTTAACATGGGTAAAAAACGCAAAGTGCGCACTTAGTTGTAGTTCGCCGATGCATCGCGACGAGGAAGGAATCCTCGCGGCGAACTACAAGACCCAGGAGGCCGGCGATGGAACGGAAGGTAAGGTGAGAATAATATGTGTACCTTCCGTTCCATCGCCGACCTCCTGGGTCCTGTAGTTCGCCGCTCAAGGCTGTGTATCGGTAACCATTGGAGATGAAGCAGGAACGTCCGCTGTCAGACGCTACTCAAAGGCAGCGCGCTGACCAATCAGAGGCTCCTGTCTTTGACGTCAGCGCTCTGGGTGCGGACGTTCCTCCCTCGTCGTCATGGTTACCTGATACACAGCCCATGCTAGCGAACAGCAAGTCCCAGCAGGCCGGCGATGGAACGGAAGGTAAGGTGAGCATATAATATGTGCATGTGTTTGTGTGAGTTTATGTGTGTTTGTGTGAATTTGTGCATGTGTGGAATGGCACAACAGGGGACCAGGATGGGACATTTAACAAGTTGTGGAACGAATTGTCTGCATTGCAATGATTTCCTATACATACACATTACTGGGTCCTGTGGAGCCTACATACTGACAGTGGTGGCCTGTGGGGCATACATACTGGCCCTAGGGATGCTTAGCGCACAGGCTGGCAGCGGTGGAACACGCTGAGGGCCCAAGCTGGCAGCACTGGAGGGTGCTTAAGGCATAAGCTGGCAGCACTGCGGGGGAGCGCTGAGGGCACAAGCTGGCAGCACTGCAGGGGGGCACTGAGGTCACATGCTGGCAGAACTGCGGGGAGCACTGAGGGCACAGGCTGGCGTGGGGCTGGGTGGCGCTGAGGGCACAGGCTGGGGGGCACTGAGGGCACAAGCTGGCAGCACTGGGGGGCACTGAGGACACAGGCTGGTGGGGCGCTGAGGGCACTGGGGGGGCACTGAGGGCACAGGCTGGCGGGGTGCTGAAGGCACAGGCTGGCGTGGTGCTGGGGGGCGCTGAGGGCATAGGCTGGCGTGGTGCTGAGGGCACAGGCTGGCGTGGTGCTGAGGGCACAAGCTAGCGTGGTGCTGGAGGGCGCTGAGGGCACAGGCTGGCGTCGTGCTGGAGGGCGCTGAGGGCACAGGCTGGCGTGGTGCTGGAGGGCGCTGAGGGCACAGGCTGGCGTGGTGCTGGGGGGCGCTGAGGGCACAGGTTGGCAGCATTGCAGCACCAGAGCCTGAGAGCTCCTCTGGCTGCTTTCTCTGAGTCCCGTTTGTCTGCTTTTTCTATTGCAGGCACAGGGGGGACCTGAGAAAACAATTGCTGGACACTCCCCTGCGCCCCCCTCCTGCAGGCACACTGCTCTCCCCTCCTGCAGGCACACTGCTCTCCCCTCCTGCAGGCACACTGCTCTCCCCTCCTGCAGGCACACTGCTCCCCCCTCCTGCAGGCACACTGCTCCCCCCTCCTGCAGGCACACTGCTCCCCCCCTCCTGCAGGCACACTGCTCCCCCCTCCTGCAGGCACACTGCTCCCCCCTCCTGCAGGCACACTGCTCCCCCCTCCTGCAGGCACACTGCTCCCCCCTCCTGCAGGCACACTGCTCCCCCCTCCTGCAGGCACACTGCTCCCCCCCTCCTGCAGGCACACTGCTCCCCCCTCCTGCAGGCACACTGCTCCCCCCCTCCTGCAGGCACACTGCTCCCCCCTCCTGCAGGCACACTGCTCCCCCCTCCTGCAGGCACACTGCTCCCCCCTCCTGCAGGCACACTGCTCCCCCCTCCTGCAGGCACACTGCTCCCCCCTCCTGCAGGCACACTGCTCTCCCCTCCTGCAGGCACACTGCTCTCCCCTCCTGCAGGCACACTGCTCCCCCCTCCTGCAGGCACACTGCTCCCCCCTCCTGCAGGCACACTGCTCCCCCCTCCTGCAGGCACACTGCTCCCCCCTCCTGCAGGCACACTGCTCCCCCCTCCTGCAGGCACACTGCTCCCCCCTCCTGCAGGCACACTGCTCCCCCCTCCTGCAGGCACACTGCTCTCCCCTCCTGCACTCACACTGCTCTCCCCTCCTGTACTCACACTGCTCTGCCCTTCTGCACTCACTCTGCTCTCCCCTCCTGTACTCACTCTCACTTATTAAGGGGGCGGGTCGTGCGGCGTCATAGCGACGTCACACGGCAGGCGGCCAATAGCGGCGGAGGGGCGGAGATAAGCAGGATGTAAACATCCCGCCCACCTCCTTCCTTCCGCATATCCTACGGAAGCCGCAGTGACGCCGGTAGGAGATGTTCCTTGCTCCTGCGGCTTCACACACAGCGATGTGGAGCGAGGAACAACATCGTACCGTCGCGTCAGCGTAATTATGGATTACGCCGACGCTGCACCGATGATACGATTACGACGATTTTGCGCTCGTTAATCGTATCATCTAGACTTTACACACTACGATGTCGCATGCGATGCCGGATGTGCGTCACTTTCAATTTGATCGCACCTGCGATGTCATAGTGTGCAAAGCCCGCCTTAGTGCCACATGAAAGGCACCAAAGGGTGCAAAATTACAAAATGCTGGAGAGTGGGACATTATGTGTCTTTCTGCCATTATAATGACAGAAAAGACTGATATAAAGTGCACAAGCACAAGAAAATCACCAGAGCGCTTTACGCTGTGAAAAGCAGTAGAAAATGGCACTGGAGTGAACATGTGACCGCCTGAGCTTTCTGGGCCCCACTGCTGCGAATTGCAGTCTGCAGCCGCCTCAGAAAATGGCGCTTTCATAGAAGCGCCATCATCTGGCGCTGTATCCAACTCTTCCAACAGCCCTGAAGGCGGGTGGCTTGTTGGGTAATAATGAGTTAATACTAGCTTTGTTTTACTAGCTAGTATTAAGCAGGAGATTCTTAATGTCAGGCACGTTTGACCCGGCCATTAAGAATCTCCAATAAAGGGTTAAAACAAAGACACCACACAGAGAAAAAATACTTTAATAGAAATAAATACACAGACACATTAGAGACTCCATCTTTATTACCCCCTGTCAGCCCTCCACGATCCATGGTCTTCTGTCTTTCTCGTTCAACAAATGCAGCTCTGCTCCATCACTGCTGCATGGGGGAAGACGCTGCTTCCCGTGCAGCCTTCACTCCGTGAGAGATCAGTGCTGCTGGCTGTTAGCGGTAACAGTGGTAACGCTGACAGACGCGTTACCATAGCAACGGTGCTCCGTCATGTGATTCCCGGAGCCGCGGTTAGCGGTGACGTCAACGCTAACTGCGTTGCTATGGCAACGGTGATCTCCGTTAATGACCGGCTGTGTCAGCCGGTCCCTAACGGAACGGGGAGTCGACCGTGTGTTAGAGCATGTCGCCGGTACACGGCGATACACAAATGTGCACCGTGTACCGGAGAGTGCAATGACAGGACCTAGGACAGGAAATGACGTCAAAGCCATGTGACCAGTCTGTAGCCAATGAGATAATAGCCACTTGACTGGTCACATGGCTATTTTGACGTCACGATAGGTCCTGCATCACTGCTGGCAGTGCTGGTCACCGGGAGGATTCAGCGATCATCGGATGGAATAGCGGCAGGAGACAGAGTGCAGGAGGGATCGCGGGGACCGGTAAGTGTTATGGCAATGTTTATTAACTGTATGTGTACATTTATAATGCGTTTTTATGTGTTTGTGACTGCCTCTCATTATTTCCTATTGGTTCGAGTTCGGTTCGTCGAACGTTCGCCGAACTGAACTCGAACGAGACCTCCGTTCGACGAACCGAACTCGAGCCGAACCACGGCCGGTTCGCTCATCGATAGTCGTCAGTAATCGGAGAATCATCAGTAATCTGAGAGCCCTGAGATCCACGGAGGAAGGAGATGGTTCTCAGGGCTTCCAGCGGCCACAGATTACTGACATGGCCGATATACTGGGTCGTACAAATCGATTTGTACCAACTGTATTCTGTGCGCCTGGAAGTGCGATGATCGGCCGGTCTAGAAAGACCATTAAATGACGGATGATCACCTGGATGTGGACGATCAGCGGTCGTTTAACAGACATGATCGGCCATTGTAAGTGCACTTTGCATCCCACTGCCTATAAGACTGTATGCAGATGAGAACAACTGGACTCATCATTCCCATAGCTCACAATTACTGGCTGATTGGCCACTAGTGATACACTTTAGATTAGGGCTACACAGACAGCGGCATGTACGGGCGACATCTAGATCATGCATCTCATTGCTACATTGAAAGACAAATATTTCCAAATGTTTCCAAATGTGTTTGATTTTCTGTTTTTCTTTATTGCAGGAAAATAAAGGAGATGACACAAAGTTATATTTATAATATTCTACCTTTTATTACTGGCATATTTACTATACTTATAAATGTGAGGTTCTTAGTGCACAGTTTAACCAAATTGTGCAAGCCCATCTGCCAACGACAAGGCGACCTCATCAGATGGGGCCCTACACTAACCTATTTATTGTATTTATAATAGTCTTATTATTATCCTAGTAACCTATTCATTACTATTACAATATTATTATACTTATTATTACTATCATTACTTTAGTACTATAAGATCACTAGAATTAAAACTGTTGATCCAGAAGAAGGCGAAAAAAACCACGGACACATTCAGCCAATTTGTGTCAAGGGGAAAAATTCCTTCTCGACCCCGGGAAAAGGCGATCAGTCTGAGGACCCTGGATCAAACCTGACACTACCTAGTAATGTATTATGTTTTTATTATATTATTCCTATTAATAATAATGCAATATTACAATTTGTATTTCTATATTAGTATTAATATATATTTTTTTAAATACTATTTATGTGTTATGTTATTATTATTATATTTTTCTTAATAATAATGTAATATTATCATTTATATTACTATTATTTTTTTTAAATACTATTTTTATTCTTTCTAATATTATGAATATTAGTACTAATATTTATATTATTTCTCTATTTACTATTAATTAGATCCCTATTCCTAAAGCTGTTGATTCAGAAGAAGGCAAAAACCCCTGAACACATTCAGCCAATTTGTGTCTCAGGGGAAAAATTCCTTCTCGACCCCGGGAAAAGGCGATCAGTCCGAGGACCCTGGATCAAACCTGACAGTACCTAATAATGTATTAAGTTGTTATTATTATATTATTCTTAATAATAATGTAATACCTATTAATTATTTACTAATTATTCTAGTCATTATAATACTGTAATATTATTATTATTATTATTAGTTATGCTATGTTTACTTTGTTGCTATTTTACTGATCTTATTACTAATTTTTTAATATTATTGTTATTATCCTACTTTTTAATATTTTTTTTAGATATGTTTGGATTATTGCTATTTTATTATTACTATTATTACTAACATTTGTATTGCTATTTTACTAAAATTATAACTTAGATCCCTATTCCTAAAGCTGTTGATCCAAAAGAAGGCAAAACCCCCTGGACACCTTCAGCCAATTTGTGTCTCAGGGGGAAAAATTCCTTCTCGACCCCGGGAAAAGGCGATCAGTCCGAAAACCGTGGATCAAACCTGCTGAAATTATTTTTATGGCTCTAATTATCATTATTATACAATTAATGATTATAATATTAGATACTATATTACTGCTCCTATTATATGTCTTTTTAATGCTTTTACTAAATTTTCAACCTATTTCTAAACCTAATAATTACTATTTTATGGTTATTATTAATTATTATTATTATACTTACCAGATTTTATGCTGCTGTATGTTGGGGCCACAGTCCATCAGCGTCTCATCACTGTGAAGAGGTTGGTCCATATGGTGTTTTTTATTTTACTGAGGTTGGTGGTGATTTTTTTGAATATGGAAGACTGCCGGCGGATCATCTGTGTCGGCTGCTTCTTAACTTGTTGTCTCTTGGCTGGCTTTTTCTGAAGTCTTTGTCTCTTTGCCAGGTGAATCTGAAGTCGTTGACTCTGTGCCGGCTGGTCCTGATCGCGTTTTCTCTTTGCTGGCTGGTTCTGATCGTGTTGACTCTGTTCCGGCTGGTCCTGATCTCGTTGTCCCTTTGCTGACTGGTCCTGATCTCGTTGTCTCTTTGCCGGCTGGTCCTGATCTCGCTGTCTCTTTGCTGGCTGGTTCAGAGTGCTTGTTGTGGTATTTTGCACCATTCTTCTATTAGCTCCTGAACCTTTCTTTTTTTTCTTCTTGGTGTCTTCTTTCTCATCTTCTTCAAAGTCTTTTACCTCCCGATATTTCATTGGATCGGATATCACCACTTCATTCCGCTGCTGTGGTGTCTTCTTGGTGTCTTCTTTCTCCCTTTCTTCCTGGTCTGTGACCTCCATTGGCTCTGCTATCTCCTCTTCATTCAGCTGCTTTGGCGTCACTGATGGCGGCTTTGGCGTCACTGATGGCGGCTTTGGCGTCACTGATGGCGGCTTTGGCGTCACTGATGGCGGCTTTGGCGTCACTGATGGCGGCTTTGGCGTCACTGATGGCGGCTCAGGTCTTTTTTCGTATAACGGAAATGGAAGATATTTTTTCTGTGCTTCGCGGTTGGTCGGCATCAGGCGCTGAGAAAAAAAGAGCAAGTTAATTGTCTGCTGAGACATTCCTTTACATCTATGGACAGAACACGAGGACATAATATGCGGTGTGATCAGTCACCTCCATGTTGAAGATCGGTGATGGCAGGAATCTGGTGCTGTAGATGAGCAGTTGGTTTTCCGCCTCCTCCCTTGTGCTCGGACAATCTGGAGAGAAAACACAAGCAGATAATGGGATCAATCATACAATGTCCAGAAATCCTTAAAATGACAGGAAAATTCCTTTAACCCAAATCATCGTGACCTGCTGGATTTTGACTGATTCTGTGCAAAGAAAATCACACAAATTACTATGGAAAACTATTTTCTAAATGACAATGTCCTGTAATTCTGTGCTGGACTAATACATGTTCTGGATTATTAAATGCTGGATTATTGGAATGACACTTAATCTGAGAATAAAGTGGAAATTGTTATTATATAAAATAATAATCTCACATGATACGTATCCAGATCCGAAGATGCAGTGCCGGCGGCGGTAGACGTCCTAAATAAAACAGAATCTGGTGAGTGTCCACTTATCACTCATCAGGGATGGACAATAGGACGAGGGTCCGTGTATAATAAAGCTGCAGACCTCCATAGAGCGGCTGCTCGCTGCCATCTTGTAAATGTCGTACATTGACAACTCCATTTGAAAATCTGTGAATCCAAAAAACATTTAGTCACAGATCTGATAGAGATCAAACACCGCAGCTTCCCACACATATTCATAGTTAGCGTCCCCCCCGGTATCATACTCCATTACACCCATACATGGAGGCAACATGAGCAAATCCAGTCTATTCTGGGTGTTTGTAGAGTCTCCAGTATAGGTAATACCACATGGAAAACATTGTACATAGGATTGTACTGGGGCCTGTAAATAAAGATATATGGCAGACATGGATTTCTATGTTCTTCATGCAAATAAAAACAAGTAACCCCACAAAAATGACAGCGAAAGTGACTTCATTACCAGCACATAGAGCCTGACCCCCAATAACAGTGCCAGGACACTAACCCCACTGACATTAGTGGTAAATAATGCCCCAATAAATAATACCGGCCGCAGTGTCCTGTGTAACCTAAACATAATCTTCTGCTTTCCTGCAGCCACTAGGGGGAGCCCAGTGCACCAGTAAATACAGATTGCACTGATAGCGCCCCCTAGTGGCCGGTGACAGCAGCTGTTGTGGCAGAATTCTCTGCTCTGCCCGGTGTTCTCTCCTGTTTTGAGTTTAGATGAAATGATAAAATCTTCAGCGGATTCCAGATAACAGGAAAGAAGCATCGAGGAGAGGAGATAAATCAGTGTCCGGTCATCAGGGGATGTGATGGCGGCACTCACCGATATACAACTCCACTCGTCACTGTCTGTAAAACACTGAGGAGAGCGACAGTTTGTTTGCTGGATTTGAATCTGAAGAAATAAACACAATCTTATTGGCTGCTGACCAGTATCATGCAACACGCAGAATTTAAAGGGACAGGACGCTGTTATTTCTTCACAGTGCATTTCATATAGACGTGCTATAACTCTGCTTAATATATGAAGCTGGGGAGATAATCTGGGGGAGCAGCTTTATGTTTTCATACACAGCAATTAAAATGTCACTATCGATATCGTCAGAACATTATATTCTACATATTATTAGAGTATCGGTGCATGAAGGAGTTAATTATAAATTATATTATTTTCAATTATCTCTTCCTGAACAGGATATTTTACACAATTTCCTTTTTTCTCACACGGCTGATGGCTATTTCTACATTACTGACATGTAACTTAATGACCCTGACTGCGGCCGAGGTGTCAGCCTGACTCCAATATCATCACTGGGGTCCATTGGTTGCAATAAGTTCTGAGCTGATGGGGCTGAGGGAGATTTTCTGATTCATGTTCAGTTTTTCATCTGCTGCCGTTTCCTTCTCTGCATGTTCAGCGCTTAACGTCGCCCATTTCTTGGTGAACGACAAATCTTGAAGCCCCGTCTGCTGTGAAATTGTTGCCACGTTTTGCTGTGCTCTGTCTTGGCATGAAATTGTCTTCATCAGCCTCACCTCTGCAGTTGAGTTTGACTTTTCCTCACTGAGTTTTTCTCTATTTACTCACACACCTGACTATAATCCCTCATAATCCCTGACTTTGTGTTATGGGCAGCTCAGTGGTTAGCATGGCTGCTTTACAGTCCTGGGTTCAAATCCCTCCAAAGCCAACATCTGCAAGGAATAACAAAAAAGCTCCGGCACACCACTTTTTTTGTTATTTATTGGACTTATTTTCTCCAGAGCACCCGACTATATAGTTGAGCCAGGTCTACTCTACTATTTAACATCTGCAAGGAGTCTGTATGTTCTCCCATGTTTGCATGGGTTTCCTCCAGATTCTCCTTTTTATTCCAACACTCTATGACGTCTATGGATTATCACACCTTGTACAGAGGTGATCAGAACCTGGGCAATCATCAATCAGAAGTTCCCAGTGGAGCACAGTTTTTACAGCAGGGCAATTTTCTATGTACAGAGTCACTGGGTAACTCTCCTTCTGTAGAGTGTAAGCTCTTATGGTCAGTGGGGTCCCTTCTCTCTTTCCAGTATAGAGTGTAACCTCTTATGGTCAGTAGTATCCTCTCTCTTCTGTACAATGTAACCTCTTTTGGTTAGTAGGATCTCTCCTTCTCTCTCTCTCTTCTGTAGAGTGTAAGCTCTTATGGTCAGCAGTGTCCTCTGTATACTGTAGAGTGTAAGCTCTTATGGTCAGCAAGTTCATCTTTCTCCTGGAGAGTGTAAGCTTTTATGGTCATTGGGGGTTCTCTCTGTCCTCTGGAGTGTAAGCTCTTATGGTCAGCAGTATCCCCTCTATACTGTAGAGTGTAAGCTCTTATGGTCAGCAGTATCCCCTCTATACTGTAGAGTATAAGCTCTTATGGTCAGCAGGGTCCTCTCTGTCCTGTGGAGTGTAAGCTCTTTTGGTCAGAAGGGTCCTTTCTGTCCTGTGGAGTGTAAGCTCTTATGGTCAGCAGTGTCCTCTCTATACTGTAGAGCAGGGTCGGACTGGGGTGTCTGGGGCCCACCAGGGGAATTGACTCCAGGGGCCCACCCTACAGCTAAATTTAAACACATTATCGTTATCCCCATTATTGTGTTGCTTTGACTGTATACACAGGCAGCTCCTGCACATCTATATTGTGCACCATAACTGGGATGTACAATTATAGTAGTTTGCAGTAATGGGGTCTTTGGTGAAAACAAATTATCACTGATCCACAGGTTTGGTCAAGGCCGGATTATAGGCGGGGCAGACGGGGCTCCCGCCCAGGGGCCCCCACCACAAGAGCTTCTGAGGGGGCCCCCACCACCATCAGTGTAGGCGCCATTTTATTAACGCCGCAGTGTGGTTCAGGACCGCACTGTACCTTTAAAGAATTTCAATCCCGGCCGTCACTTTTCTGCAGACACGCCCACTGCACGCTCTGTGGGCTGCGTCTGCTAGGATGACGTCACCGCGCACCTGTTGCTGCTTCTAAGTTCCTGCTGTAGAGGAGCTTGTGGGAGGACCGGAGGTCTCAGTGGATCCCGGTAAGTATGATGTTATTAATCATGGTGCCGGCCGGGCAGGGGACTGCAGTGAGGAGGGAGCAGGACGCCGCTGATAACACCAGACCGGATTCCATAGTGTCAGCGGCAGCTCTGCCCGGGATCAGTGTGAGTTATTGCCGGAGTCTGAACTGCAGCAGATCAGGTCGGGCTGTCAGTACAGGTCGGGCTGTCAGTGCCGGGTCATCGGCTGCAGCCTCATCCCTCCCCTGCAATAACTCACACTGATCTCCAGCACAGACATCACTACACAGATCCTGCACTGATCACATCTGAGCCTGCAGCACACATTATACTATATGGCCCATATTACATATAGAATATGTGAGGTGCTGTAGGTCCAGGTGTGATCAGTGCAGGGCATTGTATATCTGTGTACATGGTATATCACATCCAGTGTACAGAGCAGTGTGATATACTGTGTACACACATCAGATGGTATATAATAATCTGTATATTCTATAACATCTGGTGTCTGTATCACAGTAAACCCGGTCAAATGCCGGGGGGGCCCACTCGTGGTGGCAGGAGTGGCGTAGCGCTAGTAAGGGGGGCCCGGTGCCCGTGCTGCCTCCCCCCCGCCGAGGATCGCGCTTTCAATTGTATCGGCATCGCAGCTGCCGATACAATTGAGAGCAATGATGAGATGGAGCGGCGCGCTCTCTCTCATGATTCTCCTCGCTGTGTCTGTCGGCATTCTGACAGCTCTGCAGCAGAGCGTGGTGACGTGATCACTGCGCGCCTGCTGAGAGGTCAGAGAAAGCGACAGCAGTGGACGCGCTGAGGAGACCGGAGGAGCGGGGGAACGAGGAGAAGTGAGTATATACAATCACTGTGGCCAGACGACCATGGGGGTGCATTAAATGATATGGCGGCTGTATACTACATGAGGGTGCCTAATGCTATCTGGTTCTGCACTGTGCTATATATGGACTGTATACTACATGAAGGTGCCTAATGCTATCTGGTTCTGCACTGTGCTATATAGGGGCTGTATACTACATGAAGGTGCCTAATGCTAGCTGGTTCTGCACTGTGCTATATAGGGGCTGTATACTACATGAAGGTGCCTAATGCTATCTGGTCTGCATTGTGCTATATAGGGGCTGTGAACTACGTGAGTGTCTAATGCTATCTGGTTCTGCACTGTGCTATATACGGGCTGTACACTATATGAGGATGCCTAATGCTATCTGGGTCTGCTTTTTGCTATATACGGGCTGTATACTACGTGAGGATGCCTAATGCTATCTGGCTCTGCACTGTGCTATATAGGGGCTGTGTACTACATGAGGGTGCCTAATGCTATATGGGTGTGCATTGTACTATATGGGGGGCTGCATAGTGCCATATGGGGGCTGCATAGTGCCATATGGGGGCTGCATAATGCCATATGGGGGCTGCATAGTGCCATATGGGGGCTGCATAGTGCCATATGGGGGCTGCATAGTGCTACATGGGGGCTGCATAATACTATATGGAGGACTATGGGAGCTTCATAACACTATATGGAGGAATATGGGGGCTGCATAATACTATACCCCCAGAGTTGTATGTCCTCTACACCCCAGAGCTGTATATCCCCAGAGCTGCATGTCATCCTCCCACCTCAGAGCTCTTTGTCCCCCCACCTCAGAGCCACTGCCCCCCTCTAGAGCTGTATGCCCCCCATTGCTATGTACCCCTTTCCTCAGTAATATGGATGTCCCCAGCCTCTCTTGTGATGTATATACAGCAGTGTTAGTGTTCTCTATGTGCGGCCATGTCTGTTAGTGTCAGCCACCAATCAGCGTGGCACAGACACATGCCCAGGAGGAGTTGGATGGAGACAAGCGGGGAGGTGAATGAGGCTGTTGCTGGCTTCCCAATATTAAAAATTAGATAAAAATATAAAAATGTGTCTGTGTGTGCATGTGTGATGCGTATCTATGTGTCATCTATGTATGTCGGTGTGTATGACTGTGTCTAGATTTATGTCTGTTTATATGTGTTTTTGTGAACTTGTCTTTATATACTGTATGTGTACGTATGCCTGTATGTGTATGTACAGTATCTGTGCATGTCTATGTGTGGATGGGGCCCACTGAGACTCTTTCGCCCAGGACCTACAAAAACATGGAGCCGGCCCTGCGTGTACCAGTCATGTATTCTCCTGTACACTGTACAGGGGCGTACCTTTGGGGGGCATGCGGCATATCTGCCCCTGCACAGAAATCAGGGGGGCACCATTGGACAATGTGAGGCAGCAGTATGGTGGGAGAAAATTGTAAGTGGACAGTATTGAGAAAGAAAAGTGTGAGGGGCATAGAATGGAGACTGGGTAGTGGGGGAGGGGGGATAAGCAGTATAGAGAAGGGGCAGTATGGTGGCCAGTGTGAGGGCACAGTATGCTGAGCTGGGGGAATGTGAGACTGAGGTGCAGTATAGAGAAGGGGCGGCATGGTGGCCAGTGTGAGGGCACAGTATGGAGGGCACAGTATGCTGAGGAGGGGGAATGTGAGACTGAGGTACAGTATAGTGACTGGATAGTGAAGGAGGTAGGCAGTATAGAGAAGGGGAAGCATGGGGGCACAGTATGGAGGGCACAGTATGTTGAGGAGGGGGAATGTGAGACTGAGGTGCAGTATTTATATCTAAATGCTACAGTTCGTGCTCTACTGTTATGGTTAAAATGTTAACGTTATTGGGCCCCCACCAGATTTTCTACCCAGGGGCCCCCCACCAACCTTAATCCGGCCCTGGGTTTGGTTAGTGATTACTTATTGATCGGTGGAACCAGACCAGTGGAAACCGCACCGATAGGAAGATTGGGGAACGTTTTGCAGCAGCAGCAGGTGGAGTGTGTGACCGCAGCTCCATTCATCCTCTGTGGAGCAGCCAGATAAAAACAAGTGCAGTGCTCGCAGCCACTGAGGGAATGAATGGATGAGGGGTCGAGTCGGAAACAAGCTCCAGTGTAATGGGGATAAAAGTTGCAGGATCGGTGCAGGTCCCAGCAATCGGACCTCACTGATGAATATGTTATCACTTATCCTTAGGCCACGTTCAGTATTTGGTTAGTATCTTACATCAGTATTTGTAGCCAAAACCAGGAGTGGGTGAAAAATACAGAAGTTGTGCTCGAGTTTCTATTACACGTTTCCTCTGATTTTACCGCTCCTGGTTTTGGCTTCAAATACTGAGGTAAAAAACTCACTGAATACTCAACACATGCACGTGGCCTTAGTAAAGGTGATTACTTGTTTTCACTGGAGAACCTCTAAGTGCATATTTCCTGTAGTGTAATAGTCACAGGACAGGGTTGGGTTAAATGTTTAAGTATTTAATTTCTATTGGAAATAATCTCCCCCTTATATAAAGGAAAAAGTGACCTCCATATACAACACAATCCACTATACCAAAACCAATAATACCACATACAAGGGAGAATTCCTGCCACACCGTGACCAGACCACATATTACCACCAATCAGTGACCAAATACAGCCACATATAAGGGAGAAATACTGCCAGACCGTGACCAGACCGCAAATTGACCGAATAATACTACATACAAGGGAGAAATACTGCGACACTATTACCAGATAACAAACTACCAAAACATAGTGATCAAAAGCAACCACATACAAGAGAGTAATACCACCATACCATAATTGGACCACATAGTAACCGAATATTACCACATACAAGGGAGAAATACCGCAACACTATACCCACACCACATAATGACCGAATATAACTACATACAAGAGAGTAATACCTCCACACCATAAACAGACCACATAGTGACTGAATACAACCACATACAAGGGAGAAATACCGTGACACTATAACCACACTACATAATGACCAAATAATACCACACACGAGACATATATCAGTACAGCATGACTAGAGAACATATTACTACCACACAAGGACATGTAATACTACAATAATGATCATGAATAAGAACTTCAATGCTAATAACGCTAAGATTATCATCAGTGCCATAATGCACATGAGCTCTGTATATAGTGTATAGGTAATACAGTGCTCACCAGTGACACGTTACACAGGAGCTCTGTATACAGTGTACAGTATAGGCTAAGTTCACACTTCCGTTGTTTTGCATAAGTCACAATTCGTAGCCTTGAGGAATTACGGTATCCTGCAAAATATTTTGCAGGAATCCTGTTTTTCCCCATAGACTTCTATTAGTGATGGATTGCGACTGATGATGCTGCGTTGCATCTGCTGCGTCGCGGTCAGTCGTTTTTTAACTCACCGCCGGGCTGGAGCAACGCAGCCTGTAACATTTTTTGAGCAGCACGATCCGTAGGATTTTGCTGCGCTTGCGCTCTCTGGCTCCCTGCCCCCGTAACCAGGATAAACATCGGGTAACCAAGCAATGCGCTTTGGTCAGTTACCCGATATTTACAGTGGTTATGGGTGCAGGGAGCCAGCGCTAAGCAGTGTACACTGGTAACCAAGATAAATATCGGGTAACCAAGCAAAAAGTGCTTTGCTTTTAGTTACCCGATATTTACCCTGGATACAGTGTGCAAGGAGGCCGACACTTCACCACTCGGCTCCTCCCCCTCCCGCACTCCGCAAGTGTAGACACACACACACACACTCACTTGTCCCCAGCCCTGCAGTCCCCACGGCACTGAATTCCTCAGCTCCACGGCCCTGCTCGGCTCCGCCCCCTCGTGCTCCGCCCCCTCCCGCACTCCGCATGTACACACACATGTAGACTCACACACTCACCTGTCCCCAGCCATGCAGACCGCGGCACTGACGTCCTCAGGTCTGCCCCCCGAACTCTGCCCCCCGAACTCCACCCCCTGCACACAACGGAGTCCGACAAGGAAATTATTTTCTTTGTCATCCGTTGTCATCCGTTGTACAACGCATCAGTCACATGCGTCAAGCAACGCATGTGACTGATGCAAAACAACGGAAATGTGAACTTAGCCATAGTGTGTGTGTTAATGTAAAGGGGGCTTTACACGCTGCGACATCGCTAATGCGGAGTCGTTGGGGTCACGGAATTTGTGACGCACATCCGGCCGCATTAGCGATGCCGTTGCGTGTGACACCGATAAGCGATTTTGCATCCATAGGACCATTTTGGATCCATAGGACCCTGAGAATAGCCTGTGATTAAACCACAGTAATACTGAAATATAAACATAAAAGAGCCACATAAGAAAAAAATTATTGGCAACAACTCAAAATAACCGTAGAACCCAGACAAGAGAGTCTTTAAATTTGCCAAATGATAGAAACACTCAGACAAGCCATAATTATAAATGTACAAAACATTTTATTTAAATAATGCTGTAGGTGTATCAATAACATATCACAAAGACATAGAAAAGGACCAGAGGGAATAAGTGCTGAGGGGGAGACACCCCACGTGTCCCGGAAATAAATAAAGGAGAACAAGTCTCCACAAGATCCAAGAAACCTTCCCAGGGTTAAAATAACCAACCGGTAGATGATAGCCCAAGGGTGTAAAAGGTAGCCTAATGAATTAAGTAGTTCCAAGTATAGCCCAAAGGGCAATGCACCTACCAGGAAGATGGATCACCTGAAGACCGGGGTAGCACGTGGGGACCGACGTCCCAACACGTGTTTCACTTGTTGTGCTTCGTCGGGGGACAGATAAAACTAGTGCAATGTGTGGACCTTATAAAGGATACCAAACCCCATTAAAACGCCCCCTCATCAGTGCGTCAAGGTGAATAGCACGCCGGGTCGCGCCGCGGTGAAGCGTCAGCAGCGGAGGTCGGATGGAAGAAAACTTCCTGTGATGTCACAAACACTTCCGGTCTCCTCTGCTAAGAACGCCATCGCGGTCGCGCCCAGGAGGCAGATACCTCCAGCTGACGCGTCACACGGCCGACCCAGACCAAATAAGGTAAGAGAAGAAGCTCACGCCCACTCAGCAAATGAGCGGCGATAGCCCTGCAAACTAGCAGAATCCTACCACAGTTTGCTGTGGAAGCTACAAGATGTAAGGTATTGGAACCGGGACGTATGAAAAATAAAGAGAGAGAAAAATGGAGGAAGAAAACAAGCATTGCTGAGACCACAATACAGACATGCGGAGAGCTCTTAATGCAATGTTATATATAATCTAAAATACACATATAAACATACAAAATTACGTAACAGTTATAAATATAGTTATGCTGCAATGCATGTTTGTTAATAGATCCGATGTAGTGGACTCCATGTTCATGGTTTGCTTGTTAGAAAAACTTCCACCTCCTTCCATGATGTATGTCCCGGTGGGAATAAAGGCCACGGAGATGGGGGCTGGAAATGACAGGGGATGGATCAATATAAGCTAAGGAACCAAAAAAGACCACTGTTAAAATTGAGAACCAGAAATCACTGCACAGATAACAAAAACAAACCTAAAAATGCTATAAGTGCAGTTGCCCACATGCCGTAAACAACTGCTATATGGACACATGCACCAACCATATAAAAATGGGGGTAACTCTCCTCGGCACAAGGAGGACTAACCATAGAACAAAAACATGTCATATATGGGGAAAACCTGAGTCATTACAAAAACGGGGCAAAAGTAAGCCGTTCATTAAGTCCATGCGGGGACATGGTTCCAAGGGAAAAGATCCACCGACACTCCACTTGTGCAAGGCGCTTTTTCAGGTCTCCCCCACGAATCCCAAGATGTACTCTGTCAATCCCACGGACCTTCAGGGATATTGGGTCACAATTATGGACCTCCCTGAAGTGGCGGGGGATCGTCTTGAGGGATTCTGGGTTGATAACCTCCTTGGCTGCCAGTATATCGCGTACATGCTCCCTTGTACGGATACGGAGTTCCCGAGAGGTCAATCCTATATATAATTTGTCGCAACCACATGTGGCGTAATAGATTACGCCAGATGTGTTGCATGAAATATATTCCCGGATTGAAAATTCTCTGAGGCCATCGGCGGAGCAGAAAGTAGTAGCCCTGATAATATTTTTACATCCACGGCAACAACCACATGGATAGCAGCCGACTCGCTGGGGACCACAGCCAAAGAGGGGGGGTGCCCTCACAACATGGTGACTATGCACTAACATGTCTTTAAGACTCCTACCCCTCTTTGCTGTCATCATAGGACGATCGGGCAAATATCCCTCAAAGGCAGGTTCCGTTTGAAGGATTGCCCAGTGTTTACTTAACACACCCCTTATCTGTTCCCACTGTCTACAGTAGGTGGAGATAAATCTGGCTATTGGGCCAGTTGATTTTGCTGTCATATTTCTCCCAGATAATAGGTTGTCACGTCTCGAGAATTTGGCCCGCTGATAACCTCGTTTTATAGATCTCCTACTGTAGCCCCTATTTATTAATCTCTCCCTCATATCCCCTGATTCGACCTCAAAGGAGCAATCCGAAGAGCACAGTCTGCGCAAGAGCAGAAACTGGCCCGTCGGGATTGCGTTTACCGTTGACCTAGGGTGTCCTGAGGTGGCGTGGAGGAGGGAATTGACCGCGGTGGACTTACGAAAGATGATGGTGGATACGGCGCCACTCAGTTCGATGGAAATCCGGATGTCAAGAAAATCAATGACCCTTGGCCCGATCTGATGAGTCAATAAGATGTTCCGGTCATTGGAGTTGAGTCGACGCACAAAATCCTCAAGTTCAGAACCGGTTTCACCGCAGACGACAAAAATGTCATCTATATAGCGAAGCCAGCACTGCGCATGGGAGCTCGCCAGCACACCGCCCCCGAAAACTTCCCTCTCCCAGAAACCGAGAAAGAGGTTTGCGTAGGAAAGCGCACAAGCCGCCCCCATCGCAGTGCCGTGCCGCTGGAGGAAGAACCGGTCCCGAAAAATGAAGAAGTTGTGCGTCAACACAAACTCCAACAACTCCATAATCAGACCGGACAGGGACCTATCCATATTACTTGCATCCAGATAGAACTGAGTGGCTGCAAGTCCATCGCGGTGACCAATGCTAGAGTAGAGGGCCTCGACAATCATGGTCACCAGTAGTACATCCTCCTCCAAGACGAAGCCCTCCAGCCTCCTAAGGACGTCCGAAGTGTCTCTGACATGGGAGGGCAATGTCTCCACAAGTGGGTGCAAGTAGTGCTCAATAAATTTGCAAGTGACATCGCACAACCCACCCATGCCAGAGACAATGGAACGTCCCGGGGACACCTTTGGGTTTTTGTGAACCTTGGGGAGGAGATAGAAAGTTGGAACCACTGGTGACTTCACTAAAAGGCCCTCATAGATCTTCTTGGGAATGATTCCCTCTTCAAATGCCTGTAACAGTATCACCTCTAGGTCATTGGCATAACCCCGCATGGGATTATGGTGGAGAGGTTCATAGGCATCCCGATCTCTGAGTTGGCGCCATGCCTCCCTTTTGTACAGTTCCACAGGCCAAATCACCACATTACCGCCTTTATCGGCGGGTTTAACAACCATGCCATCAAGGGACTGTATCTCCCTGAGTGCGGATTGTTGCTGTCTAGTAAGATTATTACCGCCACCCTTCAAGGAGAGTCGCCGAATATCTCTAGTCACCAACTCCCCAAAAATCTGGATAGGGGGGCATAGTGATAGAGGCGGGAATGTGGTGGATTTTGGCATGGTATGTTGTGGGAAGTTACCTGATGGATGGTAAGTGGACTCCGCCTCCAGTTCTTCAAGGGTAGCAATGGCTTCCTGTTCAAGGGTAGACAAAGATGGCTCGCCTGAAGTTTTTTTATGGTGTAGTTTATGTAACACCAACTTCCGTAAAAATAAATGGAGATCTTTAATCACTGAAAATAAATTAAAATTAGCCTGAGGCACAAACGACAGTCCCAGCTTAAGGACCTCAATTTGAGGAGGGGTGAGCACATGTTTAGATAGATTGATTACCTCAAGGTGCGAGTCTCCCCCTTTCTTCTGAACAGGAGGAAGAGTCCCACGTCCACCACCAGGACCTATACCTTGTTTGTTCCGAGCATTTGTGGCTCTGGTATAAGGTCTCATATTCCTGATTTTATCAGATGTGAACTCTTCATCCACTGAGGACATAGATGATGCCGAAATTGACAGCATTGAAGCATGATGTTTTTTTCTAGAATGTGACACACCCCGCCACCGATAAACTTGGCCGTTCTTATTAGTCCATAACGTCCCGCTAGTATTTTTTCGTTTTGGTATTCAGAATTTCTTTCTCCCATTTTGAGAACTCTTTGTCCAGTGACTCATTATACTTGGACAGTTCATCTGGGGTTAGCTCCAAGGAAAGAAGGGTCTGGGCCTCCCCAATCTTCGTCTCAAGCTCACTGATGGACTTTTCATTCAGCTCTATCAGGAGCTGCATGAAAGTCCTGCAGCAGCCAGCCGTGGCTTCCTCCCATTTGGTTTTAATAGTTTCGTCCGAGACGGTGAAAGAGGGAAAAACCCAAACTCTAAGCCCCCTGGGGACCAACCCTCTATCCAGATACCTCTTCATAAATGCCACATTCCACCATAGACGTGTTTTTCTATTTAACATAGATTTAAGGCTGTTCATGTGATCCAGAGGAGTTCTGGAACTCAAAGAAGGTAACTCCTCCCCTCCAGCTTCAAACACCCGGTCCAATTGTGTTTCCCACACTTTTTCGCGGGCTTTAAGATCCATAGGACCCTGAGAATAGCCGGTGATAAACCACAGTAATACTGAAATATAAACATAAAAGAGCCCCATAAGAAAAAAATTATTGGCAACAACTCAAAATAACAGTAGAACCCAGACAAGAGAGTCTTTAAATTTGCCAAATGATAGAGACACTCAGACAAGCCATAATTATAAATGTACAAAACATTTTATTTAAATAATGCTGTAGGTGTATCAATAACATATCACAAAGACATAGATAAAGGACCAGAGGGAATAAGTGCTGAGGGGGAGACACCCCACGTGTCCCGGAAATAAAGGAGAACAAGTCTCCACAAGATCCACTTATTCCCTCTGGTCCTTTTTCTATGTCTTTGTGATATGTTATTGATACACCTACAGCATTATTTAAATAAAATGTTTTGTACATTTATAATTATGGCTTGTCTGAGTGTCTCTATCATTTGGCAAATTTAATGACTCTCTTGTCTGGGTTCTACTGATGGTAATATTAGTATTATTAGTATGGTGGTTTTTATTCATAATCATTATTGTAGTTTGTTCGGGCACTGTGTGGTGGTAATATGTGGCAATGTGTTATGGGCAGCTATTAGTTCAAGTGAGTGTAATGCTCCATGGGGACCATCCTGGTCACAAGGATACTTTTCTGGGCGCTCAGTCACCTTTTGTTATGGTGCTGATAGAAGGATTTGGTGGTTGTAGGATACTGTGTCACCAAAGTGTAACTTTTTTTAATTAGTGTCACGCCTATCACTTGGGAGAGAAGGCACCTCACTGGAGAAGTGTCCACTCCTCGTGGGCTATGTATCTGTGGCGCCCCTGACCAGGTCAGGCACCACTGAGTACTGCACCCATGCTGGGGGCAGTACAATACAGGTAATCCAGAAGGCTGACCGAGGTGTGACTACACAGGCGCATAGTAATCAGGTCTCACACATATACCTTTGGGAGGACTCCTGAGAGCTTCCAGGAGGGGGCGAGGCCTCCATGTCCACTCAAGGGGTGTGGTAGAGAGCCTGGTTGCTAGGTGGCGCAGACAGGCACAAAGGGGAAAGAGGAAGAGAAGGAGTGAGGAGTCTGGAGCAGGGAGTTGAGGAGAGAGGAGTGTGGAAGTGGAGCTCAGACAGGAGCAGCAGTGGAGAACCCACAAGTGAGCCGGTTTAGTGTGCAGCTCAGGGAGAGCAGAAGCAGACCCTGGAGCTGTTGCAGTCTAACAGTGTCTGCGCAGTGACTACTGATGGGGGAGACCGGTCACCTGGTAGTTCCACCCGAAATCCACCCAAGGCTAAAGAGAGAGCAACGGAGTGAAGAGTAAGAGGACTGCCAGGGAGGTACCAGGCCCGAAGGGGTAACAGGTCCCAGTGCAGAGATAGATCTAGCTTTCTTCTGCCAAACCTGCCTGAGGGGGCACTTCAAACCCCCAAGACGACACCACAGGGTCCACAGCCACGTAGCAAAGTGAGGGCCCATAGCTCACAGGAGGCAAGCAGCCGGAGTGACCTGGTCCAGGCTGTAAGCAAACGGGCCGAAACGAGGGGAGCAGCAACTTCCCTGCGTGACCCCCATAGGGACTGCAAGTCGGGGTTACCACAAACAACAAAAGGGCTAAGGAAGGCGAGTCAGTAGCCACCCTCACAAGTCAGCCTGAAGAACGCCTGGTTCCAGCCTGGTTCATCCCAGCTACGCCCGGGTTACTCACCCTGCCATCAACAGTGAGTAAAACCCCTGAAAGACATTCTGCTTGTGTTGAGTTATTCTGCACCTTGTGGTTCCACACACCTACACAGGGCCCTGGGGCTTGCCTCACTCTCGGGAGGCCACTACATCTGACTGCACCCACCATCAGCCCCAGGCACCCTTTAACCCGCAGTGGCGGTCCCCACTGACCGCAATTCCGAGAGTGGTGTCACGACAATCGCAAGAAGGTTCCCTACCTGTGACCAGAACCGTCCCACCACGTGGAGTCCCTGAAGGTAATGCACCAACACAACCACACCTGCGGGGCTTCACATATCCATCCCATGGGGTGAGCTCTTTCTTGTATGGGATGCAGTTTGCACCCGGTGTGTGCTCCCGGTCAGGGCGCTCAGTCTCTTGCAGTAATGAGGGGCTGCGATCTGTCATCCTGTCTCCATATATCACGTTACCCTGAACGAGAGCTGGAAATTACAGATTAGTGATGTGGGGTGTCTCATAGACGCATGACATCACTAACCTAGGGCTTAGTGGCAGCTATGGGCTGCTGCCATAAACTTCTTATTACCCCGATTCCCTCCGCACCAGGGCAACGAGAAGAGTCGGGTCTAGCGCCAGAATTGGTGCATCTTATGGATCCGCCACTTCTGGGGCGGCTGTGGGCTGCTATTGTTAGGCTGGAAAGAGCCAAATAACGATGGTCCTTCCCACCCTAATAATATCAGCCCCCTGTTGTCTGCTGCACCTTGGCTGGTATTAGAAAAATGAGGGGATCCCACGTCATTTTTTTAAATAAATCAAATAATTAAAAAAAGAGGTGGAATCCCCTCTATTTTTCATAACCAGCCAAGGCACAGCAGAGAGCTGAGGGTTGCAGCCTACAGTTGCTGCTGTTCCTGTGCAGGACATGAAAAATGGGGGGGACCCCATGTTATTTTTTTTACCCCAAAAAAAAAAAACCTAACCAAGCTGGCTATCCCTCTATGAAGCTATTCTATTATTTTTTTTTCTATGTATTCTTTCTTATTATCTAATCTATATGTTCTTATTATCTATCTATCCATCTAGCTATTCTTTTTTTTTTTCATATATAATCTATTCTACCTATCTATCCATTATCCTTTCCTATCATATTTTGTTTTTCCTTTAAAAAAACGCAATGACAACAATGCACCAAAAACGCACCACAAAACGCACCTACATTACAAGCATTTTTTGGGACATTTCCCGACTCTCTGCGACAAGGTGCAGTTTTGGTTGCAGTTTGTGTGCAGAAAAAACTGCAGCATGCGCATGCAGCCTTACCCAACTCCTTCTTCATTGGGAGGGAGAAGGGCAGAATTTACTATTCCGGGCAGTCCCGAAAGTGCTTCAGATGTGGTAAAACAGGTCATCTGGCCAATGACTGTACTGTGGGGAAGTGCAGCCTGTGTGGGGAAATCGGCCATATCGCTGCAGACTGCTAGGACATCAGGTGCAACCTCTGTGGTAAGATGGGCCACCCTCACAGGGACTGTCCAGATCCCTGGCACAGCATCTGTAGAGTCTTCCCTGATGAGGATGTGATGGTAGCGGCAGAGACTCGGGAGGTAGCGGCAGAGACTCGGGAGGTAGTGGCAGAGGCTCAGGAGGTAGTGGCAGAGGCTTAGGAGGAGGATTCAATGTCGGGAGAGGTACTGATCAGCTCAGATGTCCCCCGGGAGTCTACTCATGTAACACCAGAGCAGCAGGGTACGGAGGGTGCAGAAGGGAACATGGAGGTCGTCCCTCAGGTGCAGCAGCCTCAGGTAGCCCCCCCTTCAGCATCACTGTCTGTATCTGATGACTGGAGCATTAATCAGAATGAACGGAAGAAAAAGAACACGTCCTCCCGTAAACCTGAGGCAGAATATGACAGAGCTAGTAAGAAGGTCCAGAGCTCTGCAGGTGTGATGGTCGTGTCCAACAAGTATGGGGCTTTATCTGAATCAAATGATAATGATTATGAGGAAGAGTTGGGGAAACTTGAGGACGAGTGTGACAGGGACGTAGAGGACCATCCCCCGCCAAAGTGGAAGCCCCTGTCTGTAGACCCTCAGGTAGAGTCTGACATGGACACCGGTGGTGGACCGAACGTCCCTGACTCCTGATGATGGCTGTCACTCTGCTCCTTCTATATATTGAAAAGAGAAAAAAGAGAAAAAAAGAAAAAGAAAGAAAAAAAGGAACCAGCACGATCTGAAATTGGCATGCATCATATAAAAAGTGAAAATTCACAGATTTATTCCAACTGTACTATAATAAAAAAAATGAGATTTTTAGCAAATAATTGATCAATTTTTTGAGCCACCCCTGCCAACGTCACGGCAAATCTCAATAGGGGGGTCCTACTCTACATTCTGTATTTCATGTGCCATGCGGCCTCCTAGATAAAGTTAAAAGCAGAACCATAATGGAGCACACATACCTGTAACCTGTATATAGCCGCTTCCATGTTGCAAAAAAGGCAATTGTGGATAGAGACCAGCCCAGGTCCCAGCATGTGGAGCAAGCTCTACACATACCAGGACTATATCAGAACTGTTCCTCCCAGTGCCAAACAGCAACCATTGATAAAGGCGGACCAGATCCAAGAATGGTGCTTAATTAGCATTGCCTGTGGAAAGGGGTGAGGTAACTGAATCTGAACAGCTACCAACAGGAGGAATACATTGCAAACCAAAATCAGGCGTGCATGGCATAGTGATGGTCAGTCACCAGAATTGTAGCATAACTACGACCAAAACAGAGAAAAAAAGGAACCAGCACGATCTGAAATTGGCATGCATCATATAAAAAGTGAAAATTCACAGATTTATTCCAACTGTACTATAATAAAAAAAATGAGATTTTTAGCAAATAATTGATCAATTTTTTGAGCCATTTTCACTTTTTATATGATGCATGCCAATTTCAGATCGTGCTGGCTCCCCTCTCTCTCCTTCTATATATTGTATGGTGATTGCAGGGTTTCTTTGACACTCATTTCCCACCACAGGTGTGGACTCTACTTTATTTGTGTGTATGATCTGATTATTTAGTGCTGGTGTCTATGTAACCTCAGTGTTTTGTATTTATGGAAGTTTTTGTTTATTATACTTGTATTTATGTTTGTTTTTTCCAATTAAAATTGACCCTATGTTCAAGAATATAACTACTATAATACTGCCCCTATGTACAAGAATATAACTACTATAATACTGTCCCTATGTACAAGAATATAACCACTATAATACTGTTCCTATGTACAAGAATATAACTACTATAATACTGCTCCTATGTACACGAATATAACTACTATAATACTGCTCCTATGTACACGAATACAACTACTATAATACTGCTCCTGTGTACAAGAATATAACTAGTATAATACTGCTCATATGTACAAGAATATAACTACTATAATACTGCTCATATGTACAAGAATATAACTACTATAATACTGTCCCTATGTACAAGAATATAGCTACTATAATACTGCTCATATGTACAAGAATATAACTACTATAATACTGCTCACATGTACACGAATATAACTACTATAATACTGCTCCCTATGTACAAGAATATAACTACTATAATACTGCTCCCTATGTACAAGAATATAACTACTATAATACTGCTCCCTATGTACAAGAATATAACTACTATAATACTGCTCATATGTACAAGAATATAACTACTATAATACTGCTCATATGTACAAGAATATAACTACTATAATACTGCTCATATGTACAAGAATATAACTACGATAATACTGCTCATATGTACACGAATATAACTACTATAATACTGCCCATATGTACAGGAATATAACTACTATAATACTGCTCCTGTGTACAAGAATATAACTACTATAATACTGTCCCTATATACAAGAATATAACTACTATAATACTGCTCATATGTACAAGAATATAACTACTATAATACTGCTCCTGTGTACAAGAATATAACTAGTATATTACTGTCCCTATGTACAAGAATATAACTACTATAATACTGCTGCCTATGTACAAGAATATAACTACTATAATACTGCTCCTATGTTCACGAATATAACTACTATAATACTGCTCCTATGTACAAGAATATAACTACTATAATACTGCTCCTGTGTACAAGAATATAACTAGTATAATACTGTCCCTATATACAAGAATATAACTACTATAATACTGCTCATATGTACAAGAATATAAATACTATAATACTGCTCATATGTACAAGAATATAAATACTATAATACTGCTCATATGTACAAGAATATAACTACTATAATACTGCTCATATGTACATGAATATAACTACTATAATACTGCTCATATGTACACGAATATAACTACTATAATACTGCTCCCTATGTACAAAAATATGACTACTATAATACTGTCCCTATGTACAAGAATATAACTACTATAATACTGCTCCTATGTACAAGAATATAACTACTATAATACTGCTCCTGTGTACAAGAATATAACTACTATAATACTGTCCCTATGTACAAGAATATAACTTCTATAATACTGCTCATATGTACAAGAATATAACTACTATAATACTGCTCCTGTGTACAAGAATATAACTAGTATAATACTGTCCCTATGTACAAGAATATAACTACTATAATACTGCTCATATGTACAAGAATATAACTACTATAATACTGCTCATATGTACAAGAATATAACTACTATAATACTGTCCCTATGTTCAAGATTCTAACTCATATAATACTGCTCCTATGTACAAGAATATAACTACTATAATACTGCTGCCTATGTACAAGAATATAACTACTATAATACTGCTCCTATGTACACGAATATAACTACTATAATACTGCTCCTATGTACAAGAATATAACTACTATAATACTGCGCCTATGTACAAGAATATAACTACTATAATACTGCTCATATGTACAAGAATATAACTACTATAATACTGCTCATATGTACAAGAATATAACTACTATAATACTGCTCATATGTACAAGAATATAAGTACTATAATACTGTCCCTATGTACAAGAATATAACTACTATAATACTGCTCATATGTACAAGAATATAACTACTATAATACTGCTCATATGTACAAGAATGTAACTACTATAATACTGCTCATATGTACAAGAATATAACTACTATAATACTGTCCCTATGTACAAGAATATAACTACTATAATACTGCTCATATGTACAAGAATATAACTACTATAATACTGCTCATATGTACAAGAATGTAACTACTATAATACTGCTCATATGTACAAGAATATAACTTCTATAATACTGCTCATATGTACAAGAATATAGCTACTATAATACTGCTCCTATGTACAAGAATATAACTACTATAATACTGCTCCTATGTACAAGAATATAACTACTATAATACTGCTCCTGTGTACAAGAATATAACTACTATAATACTGTCCCTATGTACAAGAATATAACTTCTATAATACTGCTCATATGTACAAGAATATAACTACTATAATACTGCTCCTGTGTACAAGAATATAACTAGTATAATACTGTCCCTATGTACAAGAATATAACTACTATAATACTGCCCCTATGTACAAGAATATAACTACTATAATACTGCTGCCTATGTACAAGAATATAACTACTATAATACTGCTCCTATGTACACGAATATAACTACTATAATACTGATCCTATGTACAAGAATATAACTACTATAATACTGCTCCTGTGTACAAGAATATAACTAGTATAATACTGTCCCTATGTAAAAGGATATAACTACTATAATACTGCTCATATGTACAAGAATATAAATACTATAATACTGCTCATATGTACAAGAATATAACTACTATAATACTGCTCATATGTACAAGAATATAACTACTATAATACTGCTCATATGTACACGAATATAACTACTATAATACTGCTCCCTATGTACAAAAATATGACTACTATAATACTGTCCCTATGTACAAGAATATAACTACTATAATACTGCTCATATGTACAAGAATATAACTACTATAATACTGCTCATATGTACAAGAATATAACTACTATAATACTGTCCCTATGTTCAAGATTCTAACTCATATAATACTGCTCCTATGTACAAGAATATAACTACTATAATACTGCTCATATGTACAAGAATATAACTACTATAATACTGCTCCTATGTACAAGAATATATCTACTATAATACTGTCCCTATGTACAAGAATATAACTACTATAATACTGCTCCTATGTACAAGAATATAACTACTATAATACTGCCCCCTATGTACAAGAATATAACTACTATAATACTGCTCATATGTACAAGAATATAACTACTATAATACTGCTCATATGTACAAGAATATAACTACTATAATACTGTCCCTATGTACAAGAATATAACTACTATAATACTGCTCATATGTACAAGAATATAACTACTATAATACTGCTCATATGTACAAGAATGTAACTACTATAATACTGCTCATATGTACAAGAATATAACTACTATAATACTGTCCCTATGTACAAGAATATAACTACTATAATACTGCTCATATGTACAAGAATATAACTACTATAATACTGCTCATATGTACAAGAATGTAACTACTATAATACTGCTCATATGTACAAGAATATAACTTCTATAATACTGCTCATATGTACAAGAATATAGCTACTATAATACTGCTCCTATGTACAAGAATATAACTACTATAATACTGCTCCTATGTACAAGAATATAACTACTATAATACTGCTCCTGTGTACAAGAATATAACTACTATAATACTGCCCCTATGTACAAGAATATAACTTCTATAATACTGCTCATATGTACAAGAATATAACTACTATAATACTGCTCCTGTGTACAAGAATATAACTAGTATAATACTGTCCCTATGTACAAGAATATAACTACTATAATACTGCCCCTATGTACAAGAATATAACTACTATAATACTGCTGCCTATGTACAAGAATATAACTACTATAATACTGCTCCTATGTACACGAATATAACTACTATAATACTGATCCTATGTACAAGAATATAACTACTATAATACTGCTCCTGTGTACAAGAATATAACTAGTATAATACTGTCCCTATGTAAAAGGATATAACTACTATAATACTGCTCATATGTACAAGAATATAAATACTATAATACTGCTCATATGTACAAGAATATAACTACTATAATACTGCTCATATGTACAAGAATATAACTACTATAATACTGCTCATATGTACACGAATATAACTACTATAATACTGCTCCCTATGTACAAAAATATGACTACTATAATACTGTCCCTATGTACAAGAATATAACTACTATAATACTGCTCATATGTACAAGAATATAACTACTATAATACTGCTCATATGTACAAGAATATAACTACTATAATACTGTCCCTATGTTCAAGATTCTAACTCATATAATACTGCTCCTATGTACAAGAATATAACTACTATAATACTGCTCATATGTACAAGAATATAACTACTATAATACTGCTCCTATGTACAAGAATATATCTACTATAATACTGTCCCTATGTACAAGAATATAACTACTATAATACTGCTCCTATGTACAAGAATATAACTACTATAATACTGCCCCCTATGTACAAGAATATAACTACTATAATACTGCTCCTATGTACAAGGATATATCTACTATAATACTGCCCCTATGTACAAGAATATAACTACTATAATACTGACCATATGTACAATAAGATAACTACTATAATACTGCTCCTATGTACAAGAATATTACTACTATAATACTGCTCACAATGTATAAGAATATAACTACTATAATACTGCTCCTATGTACAAGAATATATAATAGTATAATACTGCCCCTATGTACAAGAATATAACTACTATAATACAGCTGCTATGTACAAGAATATATAATAGTATAATACTGCCCCTATGTACAAGAATATAATTACTATAATACTGCTACTATGTACAAGAATATAATTACTATAATATTGCCCCCTTTACAGGGTAGGACTGGTCCACCAGTGCACCGGGGAATCCTCTGGTGGGCCCTGGATTCCCAGTGGGCCCCAATGGTTTATATTTGTGGGGTACCACGGACTTGTTACTGTGGGCTGGGCACAGGTGTTTCTCATTGCCAGCAGACTGGGCCCCCATGCTCTGATGGGCCCCCAACCTTTCCATCATAAGCTGCAGTGATTTTATAAATTCTGTACGATCTGTGCAGTTTCCGCGGTTACAGAATGACCTGTGGTGACATCACATGTGACTCACCAAAGATCCTTGCACTGCATGAGTCCAGGCCTGCACAACAGGGCCGCCATCAGGGCATTACTACTGTGCCTGGTGTACCGGGCCCGGTGAAGAGAGGGGGCCCGGACAGGCCCGGGGTAATTACTTAGCTTTGTTAAGCCCCGGGCAGGCCAGGCCTCCCCTCTTCACCAAGCCCCAGTCACAGCCACAGCAGAGGGGCCTGGCCGTGTCGTTTCAGCCACTGCACACATGGCTAAATTGCAAGCGAAGCCCTTCTAGGGCATCACATGCAAATTAGCCATGTGGCCGGAAGCGAGGCAGTGGAGCAGGGAGGCGGCACATCATCACACAGCACTGTGATGAGGTCATCACTCTGCACCTCATCACAGTGCTGCTGCGGGCAATGCGGAGGTGGTGAGGATGCGGCATCCTATGGGGAAAGGTAGGAGTTCGGTGAGCTGAACATCGCCGTGGGTGGTGGGGGGCGCCCTTCCCTTGCTTTAGCACAGGAGTTGGAACCTCGGGCCTGCGATGAGTTTTTGTGATGTCCCCAGATTCCCCAGGGCAGCAGTGCTCGGGTGCTTACACTTATAAATATGATCAGGACTTGCTGTGTGCCTGGAGTCCGCCCTCCGGTGTTGTGTGCCCGCTCTCCAGTGCTGTCTAGCCCCCCCCATAGTGCTATCTAGCCCCCCCACAGTGCTGTGTGCAGCCCCCCCTCAGTGCTGTGTGCAGCCCCTACAGTGCTGTGTGCAGCCCCCCCCCATCAGTGCAGTGTGCATCCCCCCCACAGTGCTGTGTGCAGCCACCCCACAGTGCTGTGTGCAGCCCCCCTACAGTGCTGTGTGCAGCCCCCCTACAGTGCTGTGTGCAGCCCCCCCACAGTGCTGTGTGCAGCCTCCCCACAAGGCAGTGTGCAGCCCCCCCTACAGTGCTGTGTGCAGCCCCCCATAGTGCTGTCTGCAGCCCCGCACAGTGCTGTGTGCAGCCCCCCACAGTGCTGTGTGCAGCCTCCCACAGTGCTGTGTGCAGCACCCTCCAGTGTTGTGTTCCCTCTAATGCTGTGTACCACCCCCAGTGATGTTTTCCCCCCTAGTGATGGCTGTGCTCTGCAATTGCTGTCCGTGCCACCCTAGTGATGTCCGTGCCCCCCTAGGGATGTCTGTGCCCCCTAGGGATGTCTGTGCATCCCCCTAGTGATGTATGTGCGCCCCCTAGTGATGTCGGTGCGCCCCCCTATATAGAGAGAAGGTATGCACACCAGTGACTATTTAAGGGGGATTCATGTAAAACAGAAACTGCTGTGTGAATACTGCCCTGAAAAATACAATAGCTATATGTGAAAATTAAATGTGTATATATATATATATATATATATATATATCTACACACTAGCAGTAGTTCCCAGTGTTGCCTGGGATAGTAACTGCCTCTTTCCCACTTTTCTTCTCTCCTAGCCTCTGTCTGTCTCTTTCCCTGTCTATCTCTTCCCTTTGTGTGTGTCTCTGTGTGTCTGTCTTCTTCCCTGTCTGTCTCTTTTCCTGTTTGTCCCTGTCTGTCTCTTTCCTTGTGTGTCTGTCTCTGTGTGTCCGTCTCTGTGTTTGTCTCTGCCTCTTTCCCTGACTGCCTCTTTCCCTCTCTGCTTCTTTCTGTCTGTCTCTGTCTCTCTCTCTGTCTGTCTCTTTCCCTGTCTTTCTCTGTCTGTCTCAGTCTCTCTCTCTGTCTCTCTTGATATCTGTCTCTCCACCAATATCATATTACCTCACACATAAGCTTACTATACTAAGAATATCCTTCGTTGCCTATAGCAACCTATCACAGCTCCTATTACTAACCTGTAGCTCCCAGCTCCATTGACTTTAATAAAGGCAGGTTTTTTGGAGAGTAACTGTAAACTGCAGCGTTACATTTTCCACTCAAAATAATAGTCTATAACGTTCCCTGAGTCTCATGAGGCGTCTTTGCAAAATTTCGTGATTGTAAATGTCCCTGTGTGCCTCTTTCCCTGACTTCCTCTTTCTGTTTGTCTCTCTTCCTGTCTTTCTGTCTCTCTCTCTGTCTGTTTCTTTCCCTGTCCTTCTCTTTCCCTGTCTGTCTCTTATTCTGTCTCTCTCCCTGTCTGTCTTTTTCACTGTCTGTCTCTGTCTCTTTCCCTGTCTTTCTCTCTCTCTTTCTGTTTCTTTCCCTGTCTGTCTCTTTCCCTGTCTGCCTCTTTCCCTGTCTGCCTCTTTCCCTGTCTGTCTATTTTCCTGTCTGTCTCTGTCTCTCTCCCTGTCTGTTTCTCTCTATCTGTCTCTCCGCTGCTATCATATCACCTCACACATAAGCCTATTATACTAAAAATATCCTTTGTTGCCTATAGCAACCAATTACAGCTCCTATTAATAACCTGTAGCTCCCAGCTCCATTGACTTTAATGGAAGCAGGTGTTTTGGAGAGTAACTGTAAACTGCTGAGTTAAATTTTCCACTCAAAACAATAGTCTGACGTTCCCTGGGTCACATGGGGCGTCTGTGCAAAATTTTGTCATTATAAATGTGATGGTGCGGATTCCTTTAGCGGACATACACACACACACATATATATACACACACGTACATACATACATACACACATACACTAAGCCTTATATAATTATATATATATATATATATATATATATATATATACAGTACAGACCAAACGTTTGGACACACCTCATTCAAAGATTTTTTTTATTTTTATGACTCTAAAAATTGTAGAGTCAAATTGAAGGCATCAAGACTATGAATTAACACATGTGGAATGAAATACTTAAAGTGTGAAACAACTGAAAATATGTCTTATATTCTAGGTTCTTTAAAGTTGCCACCTTTTGCTTTGATTACTACTGTGCACACTCTTGGCATTCTCTTGATGAGCTTCAAGAGGTAGTCACCAGAAATGGTTTTCCAACAGTCTTGAAGGAGTTCCCAGAGATGCTTAGCACTTGTTGGCCCTTTTGCCTTCACGCTGCGGTCCAGCTCACCCCAAACCATCTCGATTGGGTTCAGGTCTGGTGACTGTGGAGACCAGGTCATCTGGCGTAGCACCCCATCACTCTCCTTCTTCGTCAAATAGCCCTTACACAGCCAGGAGGTGTGTTTGGGGTCATTGTCCTGTTGAAAAATAAATGATGGTCCAACTAAACGCAAACGGATGGAATAGCACGCCACTGCTATTAATAAATTAATAAATCCCCAATAGTGTCACCAGCAAAGCACCCCCACACCATCACACCTCCTCCTCCATGCTTCACGGTGGGAACCAGCCACGTAGAGTCCATCCGTTCACCTTTTCTTTTGGTCTGTACTGTATATGTGTATATATATATATATATATATATATATATATATATATATATATATATATATACACACAGAGTCAGACTGGGGTGTAAGGGGCCTACCAGGGAAATTGCCTCTAGGGACCCGCACTATATCTACCATAAACGTTTTTATTACTTGATCATTTCCGGCTTCTCTCAGTATAACATGCGCCTATTTGGAAACTCTACAGTGCGCATTAGAGACCTGTCCTGTGCCTGCAGATAGCGCAGGATTTCTTGTAGCATCTTATTTATTGTAGATAATATTGGAATCTGTGATTACAGTCAGTTGCAGTTTTTCTTACACACGGACGTTCCTTGTCCTAGGAAAACCACCGAGTCCATCAGCCAAATAATATTCGAGAAGAAGCAGAATGTTATCCAGCGTTTTCACATGGAAAAGATTACTAACGTTAATCCACCAATGCCGCTATGTATCCACCATATAGGGAAATCCCCGATAAGGCTATGTTCACACAGGGCTTTTTTGGTGCTTTTTTTTCCTGACCAAAACCTGATCTTGTGGCAGGAAATCTCCTGAGTCATCTGCGTTTTTGGTGCAGATTTGCTGCTTTTTTTTTTTCTACAAAATGGGTTGTATCAATGAAAAAACACATTCTTTAAAAACCTGACCAAAAACACAGCTATTTGACAAAACCGTCAGGAAAAAAACCTGATGTGTTTGTGTGTGCGCATGAGATTTCAGAAATCTCATAGACTTTGCTGGGACTGTAAAAAGCAGCTTTTTATTAGCATGGATTTGCATTAACAGGAGTGTGTAGACTTTTTATATCCACTATAAAGGTTTAAGAAAAACATACTCTCCCATCCAGACAATGTCTATTGCAGAGAAGGCCTTGCATATTTCAGCAGGACAATGTAAAACCATATACTGCATCTGTCACAACAGCATGGCTTCACACAAGAAGAGATCTGGGAATGAACCGGCTGCCTGCTATCCAGACTTTATACTAATAGAAAACATTTTGTGCAGTCTAGGAAAAAAAAAGACCCAGTACTGTTTAGCAGCTAGAATCTTATATCACAAATAATGGGGCAACATTCCTCTCCCAAATCTCCAGCAATTGGATTACTCACTGCCCAGGAAAGTACAAGGGATGCTGGACAATGGTAGACAGACCTGTCTAATCTTTTTTTGAGATGTGTTATTGCCAATAACTTCTACATTAATTCTTTTTTGTTTATTTTTTTTTAAATTAAATGGAAAAATGTCTAATGCTCTCTTTTTGATCTGTGTTCCATGTCCTGTTGAGAATATAAGCCTATAATACATTTTCAAATTGCTACTTTCTTGTTTTGTTTACATTTTACAGTGTCCTAACTTTTTTGGAATTGGGGTTGTACAAGTAATGCATAGTAAGCAAATGGTTTCACCCTGCTAGTTAAAATTGTGCTCCTTTTTGTCGGCAGCCCCTGTACTAGGACGGAGGCAGTTTCCATTTGTGTGATCAGTGTCACAGTTGGAAATCAATGTTCCTCTGTGCTGAATGTGCAGATACATTAATGAGATTATTGATGACATAAATCAAGTCTTGCCTTACCTGTAATCTATGTCATGCTCTCTTATCTACTACTAATTGGGACAAATGATCCAGTCGTCTATCCACCATGTACGAGGACTATAGCCTGATGAGATGTTAACAAGTTTGTATTGTTTGGAGAATTGCTGTTAATGTTAACAAATTGGCTGTGGGTGATCAATCCATATTTCGTGGAAAAGAAGGGAGCACTAAATAGTGTATACCATACACAGACTATACAGAGATTCTATTGGGATTGGCAAAGTCATATGAAAAAAATCTTAAAATATACAGTGGCACCTCGCTTAACGAGTAACCCAGTTAACGAGAATTTCGCTTAACAAGCAAAGCTTTCTGTAAATTTATAACTCTGTTTACGAGAAAGCTTTGCTGTACGAGCAAAATACTCACCGCACACACTTCCGGTTCCGTACATCCATTGCGCTGTGACCCGCACTTGCAGTCCACACAAACACAAAGACACGCACACACATACAGTATTATGCTCACCTTACCTTCCATTCCACCGCCGGCCTCATAGTTCTTGTAGTCCGCCAGTACATCGCGACATGCTCGCGGCGAACTACAAGACCCAGGAGGCCGGCGATGGAACGAAAGGTAAGGTGAGCATAATATGTGTACCTTCAGTTCCATCGCCGGCCTCCTGGGTCTTGTAGTTCGCCGGTATAGGCTGTGCATCGGCAACCATAGCGACGAAGCAGGAACTTCCTCTGTCACCGCTACTCAAAGGCAGCGCGCTGGCCAATCAGAGGCAAGCGTCTCCTGCTTTTGACGTCAGCGCTCTGGCAGCGGAAGTTCCTCCCTCATCGTTATGGTAACCTGATACACAGCCCGTAACGGCAAACAACAAGTCCCAGGAGACCGGCGATGGAACGGAAGGTAAGGTGCGCATAATATGTACGTGTGCATGCGTGCTTGTGTGAGTTTGTGTGTGTTTGTGCATGTGTGGAATGACACAATAGGGGACCAGGATTTTTACATTTAACAAGTTGTGGAACGAATTGTCTGCATTGCAATGATTTCCTATGGGAAATCTTGCTTTGCTGAACAAGTAACTTGGTTAACAAGCACAGTCCCAGAACGGATTGTCCTCGATAACCAAGGTTCCACTGTATACAGTTCAAGATAATAGCACTGTGTACAAAAACGTGAGTTAAGCCCAAAATCTTTATAATAGTTTTTTCTTTATCATTCCTATGGGAGACCCAGACATTGGGTGTATAGCTTCTGCCTCCGGAGGACACACAAAGTACTACACTCAAAAGTGTAGCTCCTCCCTCTGAGCTTATACACCCCCTGGAGAACCAGATATAGCCAGTTTATCGCTTTGTGTTCAGGAGGCATACATCCACACATGCATTCTCATCTGATTTTTGATTTTTGGAAAAAGTTTGAAGAAAAGCGGGTCCTCTGGACCCCCGGCATGTCCCTTCTCACCCCACTGTGTCGGCGGTGCTGTTAAGGTTGATTCCAAGGCTGGAGACTTACATGCCGTGCTCCTTCACCATCCCTCCTGGGCTCTGGCTTGAAGTGGGAGCCAGCACGGTTCTCCATGCTTGGCAGGAGACCGGTCTCCATCCGCAGCCCTTCAGGATCCTGCTGGACCAGAACGCTCATCCCCAGGGACTTGGAACCCTGCGTCTCAGCAAGCTAAGTACCTGAGACGTTTATATATTGGGGGTCCCTGTACTTTATTGTTGTGGGAGAGTGTGCTGAGTGATTTTTCTGACATTTCCGGCGGGTTCTCTGGCTGTCGCCTGAGAACCGCGCCGATGGTGCCTGCGCGCCGGCCGCACCGCTCAAATTTAGGCTACGGCTTCGCCGGAGGCCTACTTTCGGTTTCACTGCCCTTGCATGTCATTCATGCAGAGGGATAGCGCGGCTCCGCCCAGCGGCCGTTCTGCACAGGGGAGGGACACTCCTCACTGGGTACATGTCTCCTCCCCTGTAAGTCTCTTTGGCCCTCCAGATCCCGCTCTCAGAGTAGGTCCCGCCCCCTCTCTTCGCTCCGGCGCCATTTTCTCAGCGTTTTCTCTGCGATCAGCACTGGCTGCAGCATCCCTGCTGAGGTGCTTGGGGGTCCGGGCTTCGGGATCTGGAGGGCACACAACACCGCTCCAGCGGCTGGTAAGCCACAACCTCTGGTTGTGGACCTCTGTATATACTCTCTGGGGGTCATTCTGGCAGAGCCCCCACTCCAGCAGCATGTCTCACACGAGTAGCAAGGCTCCAAAGCTGTATTCAGTATGCACTGCATGTAAGCTCCTACTGCCTGAACTGAGCACCTATCCACATTGTGATGCCTGCTCTAACCTGACGATGCCTCAGCCTGGAATCGCACCCCCAGTGGTCTCTCCGGCTGCTCCGGCTCCTGTGGCTGAACCCCCAGCTTGGGTAGAATCCTTATCTAGGTCTATCTCCCAGTCTTTTGCCGACTCCATGGGACAGCTGTCCAGGACTTTGCTGAACATGCATCAGCCCCCTTCACAGGGTGCCTCTGCTGCTAGGGCTCTCTCAGCGGAGCTCACAGAGGATTCCTCATCTGGTCCCAGACCCCGTCCTCCTAAGAGGAGACGCAGGGCTCCCTCTCCTTCCTCGTCCTGCGGCTCTGTTTCAGAAGCTGACTCGCGGGACGAGGAGGATGCCTTTACAGGGGGCTCGGAGGCTAACTCCATGTGCCCCATTGATCTGTCCGAAAGTGACTCAGATGTTAGTGATTTGATTGCGTCCATTAATTCTGTACTGGATCTCAATCCGCCAGTATCAGAGGAGCAACCCTCTCTGGCAGAAAAGCACCAGTTTACCTCGCCTAAGAGGACAAAGAGTGTGTTCTTTAACCACTCCAGTTTTCAGGCCGCTGTGACCAAGCCTAGGGCCTGTCCTGACAAACGCTTCCCAAAGCGTGGTTCTGATGACCGTTTTCCCTTTCCACCTGAGGTGGTCAAGGAGTGGGCTCATTCACCCAAGGTAGACCCCCCGGTGTCTAGACTCTCAGCCCGGACCGTTGTATCAGTGGCTGATGGCACCTCTCTTAAGGATTCCACTGACCGCCAGGTTGACCTTCTGGCCAAATCTGTATATGAGGCGGCAGGGGCCTCGTTCTCCCCAACTTTTGCAGCAGTGTGGGCTCTCAAAGCCATCTCTGCTTCTCTCTCTAGAGGAGATGCATTCCCTCGCCAGGGAATCTATGCCCGAAATGGTTACCTTAACTTCCCAAGCTTCAGCTTTTTCATCCTATGCCATGTCTGCCATGCTGGAGGCTTCTCACCGCACTGCGGTGGCTTCGGCTAATTCCCTCACTATCCGCAGGATTTTGTGGCTTCGAGAGTGGAAGGCAGATGCTTCTTCAAAGAAGTACCTTGCTGCGTGGCCTGCTTGCTAATGGCACCGGTCACCTAGCTGCTGAGCTCCAGCCACCTCGACTCCTAACCGGCTCACTGCGGCTCACCAGTGGCACCAATCTCTCTGCACACGGGGGGAAAGTGCTGCGGAGGTACCCAGGAACGTGGCATGCCAAGGGGAAAGTCCCAGAAGAAGCCGTCCCCGGCGAAAGTTACAGACTTCTTCTCCAGCACGGGACGAGGGAAAATGGCAGCAGCATCCTCCTCCACAGCTTCCTCACGCTCATCCAGGAGGGGATCCACAGCAGGCCCAGACTTGGACACAGACGCTGCAGATATACCGCTTACCAAAGGTACCATGCAGAAACTGCTCAGTGCCCTCCGCTCATCACTGCAGCAGGATTGGAAAGATATGGTGGCTGAGCTGAGGGGAGATATCACTGCCATAGGCAGTCGCACAGCACACATTGAAACTAAAATGCAGGAGCTGACAAAGTCACACAATAGCCTCATTGATGCTAATGCAGCACTGGAGGAACAAGTGCAAAAGCTCCATACCAAGGTCTTGGATTTAGAGGACAGGTCCCGCAGAAACAACATAAGAATCAGAGGAATTCCAGAGGCCATACCAGACAAGGGGCTGCAGAGCTTTCTAGGCTCCTTGCTGCAGGAGCTGCTCCCAGACCTGTCTGCAACTGATTTCCTGGTGGACAGAATACACAGAGTCCCTAAGCCTAAATCCCTCAGTGCTGATGCCCCCCGGGACACTTTGGCTCGCCTGCACTTTTACAAGACCAAAGAAGCCCTGCTGCAAGCCCTGAGAAGGAGGCCGCCTCTGTCTGAGCAATTCCGGCACCTGTCCATTTTTCCGGATCTGTCTGCAGGAACCCTGGCAAAAAGGAGGGAATTTGCCCCTTATACCAAAATTCTCAGGGATGAAGCTATATCCTATAGATGGGGTTTCCCTGTAAAGATCCTGCTTTTCCGTGCAGGAAACACCCACGTCTGCCATTCCCCACAACAGTTGGCAAAGCTCCTATCCTCATGGAACATGGCAAATCTCCCGGCCAGATCTCCAAGAGCCACAGGATCATCCCAAAGGGATAAAGTGAATGAAGATTGGTCCGTCGCGTGAGTTATGTGATATGTCTGAGTCGCGGCTGAGACTTAGTTGCTACTTTTAAGGTCCGCTGGTTCTGTTCAACCAGGACCCTGAGCCCCCATGGCGGTACATTTCCACCATACCGCAGGCCCCCTTTTTGGGCTTTTTTCTATGTGGACTGATGCTCCCTACATCAGTAATGTTAGTGATGTTAATGTTGTCAGTGTTACCTCTTTCCTGCCTAACCTTCCTTTCTCCCCCCGCAGCTCTAGGCAAGAGACTTTTTTTCATGTACAATGGTACTGAACTGTATGTCTATAAATGTTAGGGGCCTGAACTCTCCGGCCAAGAGATCCATGTTTTGGCGGGAAGTGGTTAAATCCAAATGTGACGTGATTTGTGGTCAAGAGTCTCATCTCCTCCAGGGGGACTCGCACAGGTTAAATAATGCTAAATTTCCTTTCATACTGCTGGCTTGTGGGAAAAAAAAAAAGGCTGGAGTATTCATTTGTGTAAAAAATACTGTTGCGTTCACACTACATTCCCAACATTTAGACCCTGAAGGTAGATACGCCATTATTAATTGCTCCATAAATGGATCTAAGTATACTATTGCAACCCTTTACGCCCCCAACTCTGGTCAGATCAGCTTTCTGCGGAGGTTTCTTTCCAAGCTTTCATCCGTTACAGAGGGTAAGCAAATAATCTGCGGGGATTTTAACATGTTAATGTCCAGCACTCTGGATTGCTCCAATACTGCTGTAAAGAGGAAGGAAATGAGCACAATAATTTCAGAAAGGCATCTCCATGATATATGGAGATACCAACATGCAAATGAGAGGGACTACACATTCTTCTCACCTCGGTTCACCTCATACAGCAGATTGGACTACTTTCTGGTTGAAAGCTCACTTATTTTGGACTGCTCAGATTCAAAAATTGGACTTATAGCTTGGTCGGACCATGCCCCCATATACCTGACAGTCCAGGAGCAAAGCCGCACGCCCGTTTTTACCCGGTGGCGCATGAATGACTCCCTCCTGGCCTGTAGACAACTCTCTGAGGAGTTGCAGGCCGACCTCGCAGAGTTTTTTAAATTTAATGACAACAAGGAGGTGACAGAGGAAACGCTATGGTCTGCACACAAGGCCTTTATTAGGGGGTCATTCATCAAAATTGCCACTAGGGAGAAAAGGAGGCGTCAGGCAACTTCCAAAGCTCTACTGTCCCACATAGCGCTTTTAGAAGCCCACAATAAATCTGCCCCAAACATGTCAACATCTGACGAACTCAGGAAACTAAGAACACAGCTCCGCCAATTGCTGATGGTAGACTATGAGAAAAATTTAAGATCCCTCAAACAGCGGTACTATATGATGGGTGACAGGGCGGGTGCCTTACTAGCCAGGAGGGTTAAAAAACGAGAAATGCAAAACAAAATTGAATACCTCGTGACGGGTTCTAATGCCACAATACGCAACCCAACGGAAATAGCCAATGCATTCGCTGATTTTTATCAGTCTCTCTACAACCTTAAAAATGACCCCACTGCCCCAAAGCCTACCCAATCGGCAATTAATTCCTTCTTAAACAATATTAATCTTCCTCGGTTATCTACAGTACATCTAGAGCAACTAAATTCCCCTTTCTCCCTGGAAGAGGTTCGCCAGGCGGTGATCACAGCCAAAAGAAATTCAGCTCCAGGCCCAGACGGCCTCACTAACTCCTATTATAGGCAATTCACTGAAACCCTGTCTCCTTTCCTCCTGAGACTTTTCTCCTCTTGGCGAACCACAGCAGATATTTCACCAAATAATCTAGAGGCCATTATAACTACCCTGCCAAAGCCAGGAAAACCCCCTACATCACCAGGAAACTTCAGGCCAATATCCCTCCTAAACTGCGACTTAAAATTATACGCCAAAATAATCTCAGCTAGAATACATAAAATCCTTCCATCACTGATTTCCCCGGATCAAGTGGGGTTTGTGGCGGGGAGGCAGGCGAAAGATGGGACGAGACGTATGCTGGACCTGATTGCGGTGGCTGAGGGGAGGAAAATCCCCAGTGTATTCCTGTCCTTGGACGCAGAGAAGGCGTTTGACAGGGTGCACTGGGGATATCTGAAATCTGTACTGGCCAAGTTTGGATTTGAAGGCCCCATACTTACCGCCATAATGGCACTATACTCTAACCCTAACGCCAAAGTTCTGGCATCCGGATTTATATCTCGGAGTTTTGAATTATCCAATGGGACACGCCAGGGGTGTCCGCTCTCCCCTATCATCTATGCCCTTGCTATAGAGCCTCTGGCGCAGACTATCCGTGAATGCCCTCGGATCTCGGGGATTCGAGTGGGGAGTACAAACCATGTGATCAGTCTATATGCGGATGATGTGATTTTATCCTGCACTAATGTAGAGGTGTCCCTAAAACACGTAATGGAGATCCTGTCCTCCTTCGCTCAAGTCTCGTATTACAAGCTTAATATTACCAAGTCCTTAATTTTTCCGCTCTTCCTGCCCGCCTCAACTAGAGCCACTCTTTCTCATCTTTACCCTTTCAAATGGGAAGACGAGGGTATCCCCTACCTGGGTATTATACTGGCCCCGCTACACTCCGTGATCCGGAAAAATCTGCTGACCCTGCACACCTCACTGGATAGAGAACTTACTCGCCTTTCTCTTCTCCCGCTCTCTTGGGTGGCGAGAATGCAGACCTTTAAAATGATCTGCCTCCCAAAAATTATCTACTTACTTCGGTGCCTGCCCCTAACAATTCCGCAACAGTATCTCACCAAAATTCATTCGCTAATGAGTAAATTTATATGGGCTGGGAAAAAACCTAGAATAGCCCTGAGATGCATGCATGCCCCGTTAAGTGGTGGAGGAATGGGTATTCCTAATATTCTAACATACCACAGAGCCGCTATCCTGGAACCGGCTCGAGATTGGTGGAGGAATGATTCAGACTTAAGATGGTTACAGATTGAGTACACCTGGGCACAGGTCCACTCCCCTAAACAATTCATAGACTCCCTGCTCCTAACCCCTTCGCCCCCCGGCGATCTTCTACCCACCACAGCAGCTCTAAAGAAAGCTTGGTCCTTGTGGAGCAAGCCAGTGTCACATGCTTTAGGTCCCAGCATTCCCCTTAGATCGCTAGAAGCCTTCATTCCGAACTTGAATCTTGCCGCCTGGACACGTGGAGGTCCAATCACCCTAGCAGATCTCTATAGAGAAGGCGTCCTACTCCCGTACTCAGAAATGTGTGATAAATTTAACCTTCCCCGACACAGTCTATTCCAGTTTTTTCAAATACGTCACTTTCTTCAGTCCGCTCCTCATCTCCCGGCTCCCACGACAGCTGACCACGCCTCAATTAAAAAATTCTTTCAAAATAGCAAAATCAAAGGCCTTTCATATATCCATAATATGCTAAACTCCCCACAACCGGACAAACAATTGCCGTATATGCTCAAATGGGAAAAAGATCTAGCTTCTCCGCTTCCGCCGCAAGAATGGTTCGCGGCCTCAAAATGGATCCACAAGTTCTCTTCTTGTCTCAATCATATAGAGCAATTAAAAAAGGTTCATCTGAGGTGGTACAACTCCCCTACTAAACTGGCTTCCTTTTCCCCACATGTGTCACCACTGTGCTGGAGGGGCTGCAACCACAGGGGCACCTTATGTCATATGTGGTGGTTTTGCCCTAAGTTATCTAACTTCTGGCAGGAGGTGTTCAATCTAATCCATGAGGTTACTAGTCTCCGCCTTTCTCCAAACCCAACCTTAGCGGTGCTACACATTGGCTTAGATGGGATCCCGGATCTTTTAAAAAACATCATTTCTCACATTCTCATAGCTGGCAGGTACTGTGTGGCATACAAGTGGAGGTCGGTGAGCCCCCCTACAAAAAGAGATCTAATTGAGAGGATCAACCTACACTGGCTATACGAAACCAACTTGGCCCCCAACCTAGAGAAGAGAACGGCGAGACTTAAACAATGGCACCCGTGGGCCACTTCCCTTTATGCAACGGCCCTCCCCCAGATACCGACACCTACACCATAAATAAATTGATTATGCCTAAGAATGTCTTGTAGAGCTGCTTCCCCCACCCCCTCTCTTTCCCCCCTCCCTCCCTGCTCCTATGTTCAGGTTGTTGTTGTAAGGGGTATTTAATGTCCCAGATTGATATTCTGATAATGGCTCGAGGCTATTCCACCTCTTGCTACTCAATGCTCCTGTTCTTGATGTTGTTGTATGAGAAGTTTGTATTTTTCTGAAAACTCAATAAAAACCTTTATGATAAAAAAAAAAAAGAAGTACCTTGCTGGACTCCCTTTTGCTGGGTCCAGGCTGTTCGGTGAACAGCTGGATGAAATTATTAAGGAAGCTACTGGCGGGAAGAGTACTTCCATGCCACAAACCAAAACCAGGAAACCTGTCCAGGGTAGGAATCAGTCGAGGTTTTGTTCCTTTCGTTCCTCCAACTGGTCGTCCTCTAAGCCCTCGGCCTCGTCCACTAACTCAGCCAAGGACCAAAAATCCAACTGGCGCACAAAAGCGCGTCCACAGAAGACCGCAGGAGCTGCTGCCACTAAGGGAGCCTCTTCTTGACTATCTGTCCGCACCAGCAACGTCCTTAGTCAGTGGCAGGCTCTCCCACTTTGGCGACGTGTGGTTTCAACACGTCTCCGATCAGTGGGTGCGGGATATCATCTCCCACGGCTACAGGATATAATTCTCTTCCAGCCCACCAAACAGATTTTTTCTGTCAACTCCCCCCTGCTCCAAGGCCGCCGCCTTGTCTCAGGCCGTGGCATCCTTGCAGGCCAACGGAGTAATTGTACCGGTTCCCGCCCGGGAACGGTTCAGAGGTTTCTACTCAAATCTCTTCCTAGTCCCCAAAAAGGACGGTTCCTTCCGGCCCATCCTGGATCTCAAGCTTCTCAACAAGCATGTTCAGGTGCGGCATTTTCGCATGGAGTCTCTGCGGTCAGTCATTGCCTCAATGACCCAAGGGGATTTCCTGGCATCCATCGACATCAGAGATGCCTATCTGCATGTGCCAATTGCAGTTTCACACCAGCGTTGGCTACGTTTTGCAATCGGAGAGGAACATTTCCAATTCGTGGCTCTCCCCTTCGGGTTAGCCACGGCCCCTCGGGTATTCACCAAGGTCATGGCAGCAGTGGTTGCGGTTCTGCACCTCCAGGGGTTGGCAGTGATTCCTTACCTGGACGACCTTCTAGTCAAGGCCTCATCCAGCGCAGACTGTCAGCGGAGTGTCTCGCTCACTCTCGCCACTCTAGCCCAATTCGGGTGGCTTGTCAATCTGCCCAAATCCACTCTGACTCCGACCCAGAGACTCACGTACCTAGGGATGCAGTTCGAGACTCTGCCGGCACTTGTGAAGTTGCCCTTAATCAAACAGCAGTCCCTCCAACTGGCGGTGCGCTCTCTGCTGAGGCTCCGCCGTTATTCCATCAGGCACCTGATGCAGGTGCTGGGTCAGATGGTGGTGTCAATGGAGGCTGTTCCATTTGCCCAGTTCCATCTGCGTCCACTGCAGCTGGACATTCTCCGCTGTTGGGACAAGCGGCCTTCCTCCTTGCACAGGTTAGTGGCTCTGTCACCACAGACCAGGAGCTCTCTTCAGTGGTGGCTTCGGCCCCTCTCTCTGTCTCAGGGACGCTCCTTCCTGGCCCCGTCCTGGGTGATTCTCACCACGGATGCCAGTCTGTCCGGCTGGGGAGCGGTATGTCTCCACCGCCGAGCACAGGGCACTTGGACGCCGTCCGAGTCAGCCCTCTCGATCAATGTGCTGGAAACCAGAGCCGTGCTCCTGGCTCTCCTAGGTTTTCACCACCTATTGGCGGGCAAGCACATCCGAGTCCAGTCAGACAACGCGACAGCGGTTGCCTACATCAATCACCAAGGCGGGACACGCAGCCGCCTGGCAATGTTGGAGGTACAACGCATCCTTCAATGGACGGAGGACTCCAAGTCCACCATATCCGCAGTCCACATCCCAGGCATGGAAAACTGGGAGGCAGATTATCTCAGCCGTCAAACCGTGGACAGTGGCGAGTGGTCCCTGCATCCGGCAGTGTTTCAGTCAATCTGCCGCAAGTGGGGCACTCCGGACGTGGACCTAATGGCATCCCGTCACAACAACAAGGTTCCGGTTTACGTGGCTCGCTCCCACGATCCTCAGGCATTCGCCGCGGACGCTCTGGTTCAAGACTTGTCCCAGTTTCGTCTGTCCTACGTGTTTCCCACTCTAGCTCTCTTGCCCAGAGTTCTGCGCAAGATCAGAATGGAGGGCCGTCGAGTCATCCTCATTGCTCCGGACTGGCCCAGGCGAGCTTGGTATCCAGACCTGCTCCATCTGTCCGTAGAGGTGCCGTGGCATCTTCCGGACCGTCCAGACCTTCTCTCACAAGGTCCGTTTTTCCGCCAGAATTCTGCGGCTCTCAGATTGACGGCGTGGCTCTTGAGGCCTGGATCTTGACGGCTTCTGGTATCCCCCCTGGAGTCATCTCCACTATGACTCGGGCCCGTAAGTCTTCCTCTGCCAAGATCTATCACAGGACTTGGAAAATTTTCCTGTCCTGGTGTCGCTCTTCCGGCCATCCTCCTTGGCCTTTTTCCTTGCCGACCCTTCTGTCTTTTCTACAGTCCGGTCTGCAGCTGGGACTGTCCCTCAACTCTCTCAAGGGACAAGTCTCGGCTCTGTCAGTGCTCTTCCAGCGGCGTATCGCCTGGCTGGCTCAGGTCCGCACCTTCATGCAAGGTGCGTCTCACATCATTCCGCCTTACCGGCGGCCCTTGGATCCCTGGGACCTCAATTTGGTTCTCACGGTTTTGCAGAAACGCCCCTTTGAGCCTCTTAGGGAGGTTTCTTTGTTTCGTCTTTCACGGAAAGTGGTCTTTCTAGTGGCCATAACTTCCCTCAGGAGAGTCTCTGATATGGCTGCGCTCTCTTCGGAGTCACCTTTTTTGGTTTTTCATCAAGACAAGGTGGTTCTCCGTCCGACTCCGGACTTTTTCCCAAAGGTGGTTTCTCCTTTCCACCTTAACCAGGACATTACCCTACCTTCCTTTTGTCCGGCTCCTGTTCATCGCTTTGAAAAAGCGTTGCATACTCTGGATCTGGTGCGTGCTCTCCGGATCTATGTGTCTCGCACCGCTGCTCTTAGGCGGTGCACCTCTCTTTTTGTGCTAACCACAGGTCGGCGTAAGGGCCTCTCTACTTCTAAGCCGACCTTAGCCCGTTGGATTAGGTCGACCATTTGGGATGCCTACCAGTGTTCTCAGGTGCCTCCCCCGCCGGGGATCAAGGCACACTCGACCAGAGCTGTCGGTGCCTCTTGGGCTTTCAGGCACCAGGCTACGGCTCAGCAAGTCTGTCAGGCTGCCACTTGGACTAGCCTGCATACCTTTTCAAAGCACTATCAAGTGCATGCTCATGCTTCGGCAGATGCGAGCTTGGGCAGACGCATCCTTCAGGCGGCTGTCGCCCATTTGTGAAGTTAGGCTCCGCCTACTTCTCAGTTTTTCTGTTTATTCCCACCCATGGACTGCTTTGAGACGTCCCAATGTCTGGGTCTCCCATAGGAACAATAAAGAAAAAGAGAATTTTGTTTACTTACTGTAAATTCTTTTTCTTATAGTTCCGTATTGGGAGACCCAGCACCCTCCCTGTTGCCTGTTGGCAGTTTCTTGTTCCGCGTGTTATCACCGGCTGTTGTCGTGGACAGAGTCTCCGGTTGTTCCGGTTCTTGCTCTGTTTTTACTTGTGGGTGGCTATTGCTTTTGCACTAAACTGGCTAGATCTGGTTCTCCAGGGGGTGTATAAGCTCAGAGGGAGGAGCTACACTTTTGAGTGTAGTACTTTGTGTTTCCTCCGGAGGCAGAAGCTATACACCCAATGTCTGGGTCTCCCAATACGGAACTATAAGAAAAAGAATTTACGGTAAGTAAACAAAATTCTCTTTTTTTTCCTGCATTGAGAACGTTACACACTGTTTTCTAAATCAAAACATGCAGAGAAATATATAATGTTTAACTACTTTGGAGAAAATATAAAAAAAAAATTAACATTGGACTTTTCCTGTACTGTATATAGCAGTGTCTGCATTTGTCTTTATATACTCAAAATCTGTCCTCTTTTTATTTAGGATTTAGCTTTCATGTGAATCACTAACCTAATATTTAGTTATATAGACACAATTTTTTAGAACTGCGTTACGTCTATGTTGGCTCCTTTTAGCTCTTATTCCAGCCCAGGATACTGTGACTTTATCCCACAATTTATTTGCATTTGTTGGCTTTGCCTCAGAAACGGCATTTTTGACCAGTGGTGCCTAAGCTTTTACATGCCACTGTATGTGCCTAAGGCCTCATTCAGACATTTGTATTTCACATTCGTGTTTTATCAGTTTTTTCACGGATACAATATACAACCTATAGATTCTCTGGGTAATAACAATTGGTCATATGCCCAAACAAAAGTCCCAGATAAATAGGGACCAGCCCAGAGTTGCCACCAATACAGGACAAAAAACACAATATAACAAACAGCAAAAACCCCCACAATTAGTGTATTTCCTATATCCCGAAATGGACAGTGGTCCCACCGGAATACAAAAATAACTAAGTAGAAAACACAGCATAATCAAATCATAATCTCATGGTGACATAGATTATCAAATCATGTAACACCAATAGTACAAGTAAGGCTGGAGTCACACTTGCGTGTGATTCGTGCGAGTATCGGACCGGCTGGCTTCTCTTCTGCCAGGAGCGGCTCCACTGTATCTATTTCTATGATGCTGACCCGCTCCTTTCAGGAGAGCAGTGTCTGGTCCGGGCAGTACGATCCGATACTCGCACGAGTTACACGTGTGACTCCAGCCTAAGCAGTACATACAGAGGAGTCAGAAATAAAATGGAGTCAAGCAAAAATGTAGATCCGGTGCTTGTAACAAACCAACTTGAAGTAGTTCATATAAAATATCCAAATTTATTTAGAAAAGTTGCATATAAAAATACAGGACAGTCATGACTACCCCCGGTAGGACTAGATGGTCAGTGGGGACAACGCGTTTCTGCCAATGTCTTCGCCTTAATCATGTACCATAAAAAAAAATGGAGTGGTCTCATCAGATAAGCAAGAGTAGGGGTAAACAGGCATCTCCTATAGCGCGGATGTTCAGGTGTCCATAATGCTTTTGACCCTAGACATCCCTGGAGAATCCAGCTATGCCTGTCATCCCACCAGCTTCTGTGCTGACAAGGACATGACCACTGAGGAAGGATTCTCCGGTCGTGATGGTTAGTATACCCAACTTAACCTAAAATAACACACCGACTGCATATGACTTGGTTAAACAAATTGGCCACAGCAGCCTTTATTACCTATTATTAACATACTAACACAAGGGGGCGCCGTCCAACGGGCGACCCCAAACACACAATAATAGGTAACACATAATAAACAAAACATGAAAACCTTATATAGGCCCGATCCAGAAACCAATTCCTACGCCAATATCCCTGGCCGCAACACTCCGACCCAGAGATGAGGTATTAATCACCCCACGGATTAATACCCCCCAAACTTTGCAGAACCCCGTGCCTGCAATTTACCGGAACCCGGAGACACCATACCCAGACAGTGCCTCTCGGTCCAGCTACCAATCCCTTACAACCGCTTCTGGACCAGACCTACCCCCGCTGCTGCGACTAACATACATCCCTTTCAACATTGGTTTTTTTTTTTTTCTAATATTACCTTTCCCTTTTTTTTTTTTGAACATAGCTAAAAACAAAACGCCTTCACAAACCACAAAGGGAGGGTGGGCGGGAATCTGTCGCCGTCCGGAGTCAAAAGGGGAGGTAAGACCCCTCCCCATTACTTATATACTTCCCCCCCCTCCCCTATAGGGACCCTTTCTCCACCAATCCCCTATATCCTCCCATAATGCCCTATTTCAACTTTATTAACCCCCTCACTCCCTTCCTTCCCTCTGGTCATGTCGCCCCTCCCCCCTATGGGGTCCATGGCTTTCTTGACCACTGAGGAAGGATTCTCCGGTCGTGATGGTTAGTATACCCAACTTAACCTAAAATAACACACCGACTGCATATGACTTGGTTAAACAAATTGGCCACAGCAGCCTTTATTACCTATTATTAACATACTAACACAAGGGGGCGCCGTCCAACGGGCGACCCCAAACACACAATAATAGGTAACACATAATAAACAAAACATGAAAACCTTATGTAGGCCCGATCCAGAAACCAATTCCTACGCCAATATCCCTGGCCGCAACACTCCGACCCAGAGATGAGGTATTAATCACCCCACGGATTAATACCCCCCAAACTTTGCAGAACCCCGTGCCTGCAATTTACCGGAACCCGGAGACACCATACCCAGACAGTGCCTCTCGGTCCAGCTACCAATCCCTTACAACCGCTTCTGGACCAGACCTACCCCCGCCACAGGACAGGACACGTGACACCTTACGTGGCCTGGACCCGCCACACACCCAAGGCTTGCTCCACGCCATCAGGCAAACCCAGGGCCCATAAATCGGAACCAATATCATTAAGGTGAACCCCATCACTCCTCCTAAACTGCCACTTCGGCGACTCCAGGTCCACGTGCCTCACCACAACACCGCCATTTTTCCGCACAAAACGCGCAACCACCCTGTTCACTTGAGCCCGGGCGCGGTTAAGCTTTTCCACCGACCGGGCCCCCCTCCACCATAATCTGGCCACAATATCCGACCACACCACTATCAAGCCCGGATACCGTGTCCATAAACGCAAAAAAGGTCCATCTTAGTGTCCCTGATCAGATCGCGGGATGCCCGCGAACCCAGGTCATTCCCCCCCACGTGCAACACTAACACGTTCGGAGGTCTGACCATCCTGTAATAATATTCGAACTCCGGCACGACCCTGCTCCATTCCATGCCACACACTCCAATCCACTTGACCGACGCCAGCGATCCGTCCACACCCAACTGCCGACCATTTTGGACGAGCGTCAGCCCAACGGGCCCCCCCCAGAAAAACGACAGAGTGCCCCAAAACCCAGATCAGACACACTCCCATGATAAAAGAAACAACTTTAACAAACAACAGCGCCATTCCAAATTGCCCAAGGAACAACAACCCCCAACAGCAACACAAACAAAAACTCCAACCGAAACCTCAATGAGATAACAACTGTGGGCGCACATAACCCCGAAAACGATAGGACTCCCACCGACCAATCCGTCTCACCACGTAATCTCCAAGGCCCCAACGAGAAGCCTCCATCGCTGCCCTGATCCCAAAGGAATGAGACCCGTAATCCTCTGGGCTCTCCCCCGCCCAGCGCAGACAACTCCTCAGCACTGCTACAAAACTGGTAACGAGACAACCAAGCCCAGTCTTCGTGACACAACAGCGGGCCCGGAAGACCGCCCCGCCATCCACAAACGTACTCACCACCTGCACCGGGCACAACTCATTCCCTCGCACCGCATACAACACTACCAACATGCCTCGACCCATCTGTTCCATTTTGGACCGCCGGAGCCGACACTCCACTCTCTGTCCCACTACCGACACACCCTCGGATAGCAATAACCGCCCCCATTAACCCTAGAAGGGCTCACCAACTCCCCAATCCAAAAAACCCCGGAAAAGCTAACACAAAAGCGGCTTCAAACAGTACCGTCTCATATGCTGAGACACAAAGAACCCGCAAACCATCCACCAATCGGCGTAACAAGTCCAACGAAATGGGACGCCTAGCGTCCCGCACCTTTACCCCTTTCTGAAAACCCTTCAAGGCCTGCCGCACGCGGAAATCCCGCGAAACGTCTTGCTCACCCCTAACCTTTAACCAGAAGGCCACTGCCCCACAGCCGATGCTGACCTCCCAGCCTTAAAATCCTCACTCACCAATGCCAAGAGCGCCAATAAATAATCCCCTCGCCCATTGCCAACATCGCTCCCAGCACTGCCTGCCACTCAACCCACACTTTTGCATAACGGCACCAAGTCACCTCGGTTACAAAATTTCTAATCAAGCCCACAATCACTGCCTCACCAGGCTCCCCAAGTCCTCTGGACACACCGCTCCAATCTCGTCCGCCCCCGGCCTTAAGTCCCGAAACCTGTGGAACTGAAAACGAGATAAAGCGTCAGCCACCCCGTTATCCACCCCCGGCACATGTTTTTCAACCACATGAATATTCCACAGTAAACACTTGAGCACCAAATGCCGCAGATATGCCACTACCAGTCCAAACTTCGCTGACAAGCTGTTTATTGCATGCACCACCGCCTGATTATCGCAATGAAAGCACACTTTACGTCCCGAAAATTGCGACCCCCACAACACCACCGCCCCCACGATTGGAAACAACTCCCGCAGGGCCAGATTTTTTTACCAGGCCACTCTGCCGCCATTCCTCAGGCCACTTCCCAATGCACCAATGTCCCTGAAAATGGCGCCGAAACCCGCCGACCCGGCCGCATCCGTATACAGCTCCAGCGCACCCTTAGGCACCGCCTTCTCCAACCACAAAGCTCGACCGGTAAAACGCCTCAAGAAGACATCCCAAACCAAGAAATCTTCCTTGATCTCCCGCGTGACCCGCACCAAATGCCCCTAGGACCGCACGCCTGCCGTAGCCGTCGCCAACCTCCTGGCGAAAACACGTCCCATTGGCATAATCCTGCATGCAAAATGCAGCTTCCTGAGCCAAGACTGTAGCACCTTAAGCCGCACTTTTTTTTTTTTTTTTTTTTTTGCTGCCAGCATCGCCGCAACTGCGCTCCGCAAATCCACAATCTTGTCCTCCGGCAACCTACATTCCATAGCCAGAGAGTCAAGTCACTCCCCAGGAACCGCATAACCGGCGCCGGCCCCTCCGCTTTTCTTGTGCCAAATGGATCCCAAAACGATCCGCCATTCTCTGCAAGGCGAACAACAAACCAGCGCACACCATGGAACCCGCCGGACCAACGCACAGAAAATCATCCAAATAGTGGATAATGGAGGACAAGCCAGACACGTCCTGCGCCACCCACTCAACAAAGGAGCTAAACACCTCCAAATATGAACAAGAAATTGAACAGCCCATAGGCAAACAACGATCCCCATAAAACTTTCCCCCCACCAGCACAACCCAGAAGGTGCTGACTCTCCGGATGCACCGGCAATAAACGAAACGCCGCTTCTACATCCGCCTTTGCAATCAATGCACCGCGTCCCGCCGCCCGTACCAAATCCAGCGCTTTGTCAAATGAGACGTAGTACACCGCCGACAACTCCGGCGCGATGCCATCATTCCCCGACGACCCCTCCGGAAATGAAAGATGATGAATGAGCCAAAATTTGTTCGGCTCCTACTTTGGCACCACCCCCAGCAGGGACACCACCAGATTACTGCACGGCGGGCTCTCAAATGGGCCCCCCATCCTGCCCAGCTCAGCCTCTTTACCCAACGTCTCACCCCCCAACCATAGGGTGGCCCTTGCCGACCGTAAGTTACGACAAACCAGAGGCAATGCCTCAACCGCCGACGGAATCTGAAAACCGTACAAAACCAAACCACAAAAGCGACGCCGCTGCCCCGTCCGGATACCTACTTAAAACGGCGCCATCGCCCCTATTTTCACCAGCGTCCTCCCTTTTACCAGACCCGTCCCTGGCCTTGCCTCTCCCTTTCTTAAAACATTTGGACAAACTATGTCCCCCCCCCCCGCAGCCGGAGCACTCATGATGTAACCTACACGCTGCACCAAATTTTTACTGGCCATCGTTAAATTGCCAGCACCAATCCCTTTTTCTGGATACCCGAGGGCCCGGCTCCCGCCCCCCGGCGCCCCCACGAAAGGGCTGGCTCGGGGCCGCCATTAAACGCATCCATAAGGAAATGTCCTCATGGTCCCACCGCAAGCCGGGCCGCAACGCCGTCCGCTGCCTAAACTGCTCAGCATACCGCAGCCATGCCAAGCCCCCATACGTGCGATACGCCTCCCCGATTGCATCCGTATAGCCAAACAGAGCCGAGCAAGGCTCCGGCTCCTTTCCCCTATCACGCTGGCCAAAATTACGAACGCCTGCAACCAATTGGAAAAAGGAACGAGGAATGAGCCTATAACGGCGTTTTTCTTCCTCCTCCTTTTCCTTCTCGGAATCGCTCGGCTTCACCCTGCTTAGGTTAAATTTCTCCAGGGGTAGTAGGGAAAATCTCTCCACCTACTCTCCTTTCCAAATGTTTTTTTTTTTTTTTTTTTTTTTGAGGTGCGCCCCTAGCGGTCCCTCAAAGCACACCTACACCTCGCTCTTCGCCCTATCATCCAGCCGCACCACCTCATCCTCCTTTTCCATCACCTGTTTTGTCGCCCACGGACTCCACTACTCCGCTAACTGCACCCGCCCCCACCGGCGCCTTCTCGCCATTGGCCGCTGCTGCGCCATCCGCCGCTGACCCCGTCCAGGCCGCCGCCACCAGCGCTCGCGCTAAACCCTGCAAAAAACCCCCAGCAACTGACTAAGTAAAGCTGACCCCTCTGGCGCTGCCGTACCCGCAGCCACCTCCCCAACACCAGCACCCCGCGCCGCAAGCAATGCCGAATCCACGGCTAGCTCACCCGACCGTGACGCAGAGATAGAAATCGAAACTGTGACGTCCTCTGCCATCTGCTCCTCTGGTTCGTCCCCCCGACCTGAGGGCTCGTTCTTCTTCCTTGCTGTAGTCGTCCTCCAACCGTCCCAGCCCCAGAGGACGCAGCCGATGCGCCCCCTCCACCACGGCCGCCCTCCTGGGCCGCCGCGTGGGCACTGTGCGGCGACAGCCCACAAGACCGTCCTGTCCCCTGGGCCGCCGCCAACCGCATCCTCTTCCTGGAGGAGCCTCTCCCCGGGCTTGGGGGGCTCCCCACCGTCGTTTCCTGCCCTCCAGGGCCTCCGACCGACCTCCCGCTGGGTCCTCCCCCGCCCGAGGGAGACCGCGGCCGCCGGACGCAGTGCTGCTGACCTGAGGGACCTGGCAGTCGCAGCAGGGCTCCCGCCGTCCCTCCTTCTCTCCGCAGCCTCGCAGGTATCCTGGTGGCGCCTGCCCACCCGGTCCCCCCGCTGGCTGCCTGCGCCCGGCCCCCCCCTCCCCCCCTGTCCTCGGGGGGGGGGGGGGGGGGTACAGCTGGCCTCCATCATCCGCTGGGCCCGCACCTATATAGGAGCAGCCGCCGGGACGTGCCCCACCGCCGGGGGCCCGGCATCCACAGCAGGCCCCAGGCCGGACACGCCCCCTCTCCGTGCCTCCGATCCACGCTGGGCACGGCCCGGATCCCGGGCTGCCGCCGGCCTGCCAAATCTAGCCCGAGGCCTGGGACCGGAAGTAGGCCCCAGGCCGGGCCCGCCTCCATCCAGGCCACCGCTGGCCTCATTCCATCGCCGGGCTCGCTCCCGGCCGGGAGACGCCGCTGGGCTCTGCACTCCAGCCCGAGGCCTGACATCGGAAGAAGGCCCCGGGCTGGCCACGCCCCCTTCTCGGCCGCCGCGGCCTCGCCGGAGATTCCTCCCGGCGGCCGGGGCAGACGCTGGGAGCTGCTGCCGCCTGCCCCGCCGCGGAGGGTCCCGAGGGGGGGCTCTCGCTGGGCCTCCTCGCCCCCCCCCCTGCGCCCGGAGAATACCTGAACGGGGGCCTGGAACGCCGCCCGCGGCTAGAGGGGGAGCGAGGGGCAGGTGCCGACGGGGAAACCCAGGCAGCCCTGACGTGGGACTGCACTGCCCGGGCCCCGTGCACCGCCATCGCCGCTCGTATCATCTGGTCCCACTTCTGAGGGTCCGCCACGTCCACGCTGCCGACGTCCTGGTCCTGGGAATCTGTCGCCGTCCGGAGTCAAAAGGGGAGGTAAGACCCCTCCCCATTACTTATATACTTCCCCCCCCTCCCCTATAGGGACCCTTTCTCCACCAATCCCCTATATCCTCCCATAATGCCCTATTTCAACTTTATTAACCCCCTCACTCCCTTCCTTCCCTCTGGTCATGTCGCCCCTCCCCCCTATGGGGTCCATGGCTTTCTGACCACAACTACACCTGTTGCTGAATCACTAAGATATCCCTATTCCACCCAACGCGTTTCATCGGCAAAGACTCATCAGAGGACATCCATGCAGTCAGGGAGATAGGTCCTATGTCCCAGCTCCCATATAGACAGATTCTCTATATGGGAGTCTTTGCCGTTGAAACACGTCGGGTGGAATAAGGATATCTTACGGGTTGAGCAACAGGTGTAGCTGTGGTAAGATATTGGGGGGAGCTGCAGCAATGTAGAGTCAGTATGGGTAAATATACAGTACATGGGGAGGGTGATAATGGAAAGCTGCTAATTGGGTTTTATCTATAAGCCTCCTAACATAGCTGAACAGGTAGAGGATGAAATGCTGCAACAAATTGAAAAGGCAGCAAATAGTAATAATAATAATAATAATTAATAATAATGGGGTCTTTATTATGGGGAATTTCAGGGGAGATAATTTTCTGGATTTGGTCCTGTGATATAGACCCGATATAATTTCAGATCTACAGGCCCTGGAGCATTTGGGCACCAGGAACCATAATATGGAAAGCTTCAAAGTAATATTCAATAAAACATTTGAAAGGGGAAATACTAAAACCTGGAATGTTAGGAAAGCTGATTTCAACAAATTAAAGGAAAAGCTTAATTGTGTAGATTGGGACAATATCATGGTAACTGGGGATGCCAAACATAAATGGAGCAAGTTGAAGGATATGCAGAAAGTAATAAAAATGCCTTAATATATTGTCTTTCTCTCATTATTCTGGCATTTGGCAAATATAAATAATTTTGGTGCCTAATTGACCTAAAACGGGAAAGGTTTATTCTTATTTCATGTCAGATAGTGAGAAAAACATGCAGATGTGTCTTTATATATAATATATGTAATTTCGGGTTTAACTGTACTTTTGTGTTACGCATGTGTACCAGCTCTGTATGTATGACTGTGTAGGGTGACCTGCATTTTTTCATGTTACCATTATGTTTCAGCATAGGGGAACTGATTGATATAAATAAACACACCTGCATATATACAGTTAGGTCCAGAAATATTTGGACAGTGACACAAGTTTTGTTATTTTAGCTGTTTACAAAAACATGTTCAGAAATACAATTATATATATATAATATGGGCTGAAAGTGCACACTCCCAGCTGCAATATGAGAGTTTTCACATCCAAATCGGAGAAAGGGTTTAGGAATCATAGCTCTGTAATGCATAGCCTCCTCTTTTTAAAGGGACCAAAAGTAATTGGACAAGGGACTCTAAGGGCTGCAATTAACTCTGAAGGCGTCTCCCTCGTTAACCTGTAATCAATGAAGTAGTTAAAAGGTCTGGGGTTGATTACAGGTGTGTGGTTTTGCATTTGGAAGCTGTTGCTGTGACCAGACAACATGCGGTCTAAGGAACTCTCAATTGAGGTGAAGCAGAACATCCTGAGGCTGAAAAAAAAGAAAAAATCCATCAGAGAGATAGCAGACATGCTTGGAGTAGCAAAATCAACAGTCGGGTACATTCTGAGAAAAAAGGAATTGATTGGTGAGCTTGGGAACTCAAAAAGGCCTGGGCGTCCACGGATGACAACAGTGGTGGATGATCGCCGCATACTTTCTTTGGTGAAGAAGAACCCGTTCACAACATCAACTGAAGTCCAGAACACTCTCAGTGAAGTAGGTGTATCTGTCTCTGAGTCAACAGTAAAGAGAAGACTCCATGAAAGTAAATACAAAGGGTTCACATCTAGATGCAAACCATTCATCAATTCCAAAAATAGACAGGCCAGAGTTAAATTTGCTGAAAAACACCTCATGAAGCCAGCTCAGTTCTGGAAAAGTATTCTATGGACAGATGAGACAAAGATCAACCTGTACCAGAATGATGGGAAGAAAAAAGTTTGGAGAAGAAAGGGAATGGCACATGATCCAAGGCACACCACATCCTCTGTAAAACATGGTAGAGGCAACGTGATGGCATGGGCATGCATGGCTTTCAATGGCACTGGGTCACTTGTGTTTATTGATGACATAACAGCAGACAAGAGTAGCCGGATGAATTCTGAAGTGTACCGGGATATACTTTCAGCCCAGATTCAGCCAAATGCCGCAAAGTTGATCGGACGGCACTTCATAGTACAGATGGACAATGACCCTAAGCATACAGCCAAAGCTACCCAGGAGTTCATGAGTGCAAAAAAGTGGAACATTCTGCAATGGCCAAGTCAATCACCAGATCTTAACCCAATTGAGCATGCATTTCACTTGCTCAAATCCAGACTTAAGATGGAAAGACCCACAAACAAGCAAGACCTGAAGGCTGCGTCTGTAAAGGCCTGGCAAAGCATTAAGAAGGAGGAAACCCAGCGTTTGGTGATGTCCATGGGTTCCAGACTTAAGGCAGTGATTGCCTCCAAAGGATTCGCAACAAAATATTGAAAATAAAAATATTTTGTTTGGGTTTGGTTTATTTGTCCAATTACTTTTGACCTCCTAAAATGTGGAGTGTTTGTAAAGAAATGTGTACAATTCCTACAATTTCTATCAGATATTTTTGTTCAAACCTTCAAATTAAACGTTACAATCTGCACTTGAATTCTGTTGTAGAGGTTTCATTTCAAATCCAATGTGGTGGCATGCAGAGCCCAACTCGCGAAAATTGTGTCACTGTCCAAATATTTCTGGACCTAACTGTATATATATATATATATATATATATATATATATATGTATATATATAATATCCTGTTGCATGCTGTGTGAGGTGTGGTACCTCATACTTATTTGCCCTTTTTTACTGTCTCAGTGTTGTGTGTCCCCCTTCTTTTACCCTTGATAGATAATTATAATAGTGTATTTATTTGTAATGATTTTGTATTCAATAAAAAGTGTATTTTTTTATTTACCATATATCTATACTTCCTGATGTCTTTGTAGGTTTTTCATGGTTTTAAATTATATCAAGGACATTTGAACTTAGAGGACATTAGTAGGTTATGTACTATATGGAGGACTATGGGGTGTGCATTTAAATATATGGAGGACTATGGAGGTGCGTTGTAACACACGGAGGACTATGAGGTGCATTGTACTATATGGAGGACTGTGGGGTGTGCATTAAAATATATGGAGGACTATGGGAGATGCATTATACTTTCTGGAGGAATATGGCGGTGCATCATACTATATGGAGGACAATTGGGGCTGCATTGTAATATATGGAAGACTATGGGGAGTGCATTACACTGTATGGGGACTATTGAGTGCATTATATTATAAGGGAGTCTCTGGTGTGCTTTATACTATATGAAGGACTATTGGGGGTGGATAATAATATATGAAGGGCTATGTGGAGGCTATTGAACTATTTGGAGCGGCTTGTGGGAGCCATTATAATATTTGGAGGGTTATGAGGAAGCCTTTATACTTTACAGTGGGCTATTTGATGGTCATTATCTTGTATTCAAGGAATTGTACAGTGTGAAGGATTGTGTGGGGTCCATCAAGTGTAGGGCTGTGTGCAGGCCATTATACTATTGGAGGATTAGTTCGGATCATTATACAGTGTGAAGAGGTGTGAGGGCCATTTTACGGTATGGAAGGTTTTGTGGGGGTGACAGTTGGGGGGTAACACTGTGTTGGGGTGACTATAATTTGCAGGTAGTATAGGGGAATACAATAGGGTCATTATAAGCAATATAAGCATATAAATAATCACATCCTGTTAACCATCTCGATTCTAAAATAAGGCAATAATCAGGTTAATACAGAATAATCAAAAAGGGGGAGGGAAATGAAGAGACAGGAAGGTCGAGAGGGGAGAAAGCGAGGGAGGGGTAAATCCCTGTTAGCAACATCGACCTATACGTTTCAGTCAGTTTCAAAAGGAAATTATCTGAAAGGGGGCGCTATGCCTCCCATTAGGTTTGTGGCACACTTTTGTTGGCATAGTTTATGGGCACAATGAAAGGAGAATCTAGGAGCTTCAATAGTAGGAAAATTACTTTGTAAGGGCTGTAAAGTTGGGAGATATGTTCTTATGTGAGCCATAAATGAACATTTATGCATCTGTTTATTTATTTAGTTTATTGGGGGTTGGGGGGCAAATAGAGCTTCTGCTATGGGGCCCCATTATTTCCATGTAAGCCCCTGCCTTGAAAGTAAATTTTGTGTGGGGCGGGGTTGGGCTTTGCTGGCAGGTTACCCTTAAATTCTTCTTATTCCCTTAAATCACGGGTCTCAGACAAGCGCCCTTCAGGTCACATGAGGCCCCTCATGCTTGTTCTTGCGGCCCACAGGTCCATGGACCCTGTGACGATCATGTTCGGTGCCTGCAGTAGTCAGTGCTTTATTTCATTTGAATTAACTGTTGGCGCTGTGCACTGCATGCATGAGCTCTGTGCAGAATCATACCTCAGGCAGACGCCGGCCAATCACAGGCCAACTGCTGACGTAGTGATATGACGTCAAACGCTGGACTCTGACCGGCGAATGCCATTGGATTCGTCCTGTAGAGAGCTCTGCGCGGCACCAGCAGTTCATTCAAATGAATAAAGCACTGACTACTGTGGGTACTAGCTGCGATTGTCATGCAGGCCAAGGTCCTGAAAGAAGCAGAAAAGCAGACACTGAGTGAACAGAGGACATGTGAGAAGAATCTTTTTTTATTCACATTACTACAGGATGGGCACAAGGACAGGCACATTACTACAAGGGGACAAGGATGGGCACATTACTGCAGAATGAGGACAAGGATGTACACATTACTACAGGATGGGCACATTGCTACAGGATGGGGGCAAGGATAGGCAGATTACTATAAGGAGATCAGAATGGGCACATTACTACAAGGGGACAAGGAAGGGCACATTACTACAAGGAGATCAGGATGGGCACATTACTACAAGGGGACAAGGATAGGCACATTACTACAGGATGAGCACATTACTACAGAATGAGGACAAGGATGGGCACATTACTACAGGGGACATGGATGAGCATATTACTACAAGGAGACCAGGATGGGCATATTACTACAGTATGGGGACAAGTGTCGCGCCCAGGGATATGGGGTACTCGTTTTCAGGCAGTGTCTCTATTAGGAATGTCACAATGGTGGCCTTTACCCATTTCCGTGCCCTGGGCCCTTTTTGTAATGGGGATATTTGCAGGGGATTTGTGAATAAAGTTATTCGTGATTCCACTTGCGGTGTTGCGGCTAAGTGTAGGGAGCCGCCGCTGCAGAGTGTCTCTACTGGGGCTGATGGTATTGCAGCTAGTATGGTAGTCCCTCCACAAGTAGGGTATTGCTCTAGCGGGTGTATGGTGCGGTAGACATTGGAAGAATGAGTCCAGACAGGTATTCAGTGCAACTGGTTTACTCACTGTTCTTAAGTTGTTAGCTGGTTTCCCGAGGCCGGCTGCTTTCGCCTCCAGGTCCCCTTTGTCCCAGTGCCAGTCTGGTTCTCTGGTACCTTCTTCCCCTGTTTCTGTCTCTGGTAAGTGGGTACCCGTGGTATAGAACACTGGGGGTCCCCGGTTTGTGGTTTGTCCACCTGACGGTAGCGTGAACCCTGTGGAGTTGGAGTCTCTGGTCCAGTCCCCGGCTCTCTCTTTGCTACTGAGTCTTCGGATTTTTTAGGGTCAGCAAGGTCCTTGATGGTCCCCTTTGCTGAGCAGGTGTTAACAGGTCGGCTTGAAGCTCTTTCCTGTCCTAGGGTCCTGTACCCTGTCGGTGCATAGTTCCGGAAGTACTCCACCGGCAACCACCTCTCCTGAGTACCAGGTCACCGTTAACCCAAGTCAGGGTGTCACTTCACTTCCACATTCACACCTCTGCTGTCCACACTGAACTGACTACTCTCCACAGTCTGCACCTCCCACCCGGTTAACTATGGGACTGGAGTGGCTCCACCTCTAGGCGGTCATCCATGGTCCCACCCTAGCTAAGTACCATTGTATGGGGGATTGTTGGGGAAAATTGGGATTACCTGGGTTTTTGTTGGTAGCGGCACTGGGGTTCTGGGTACCTAAAGGGGTAGGCCCTGCATCCTTGTGGGGATGCAGAACCTTGTAGCACCCTGATGGATTCAGGGGCGCTACATAAGGAGGGGCACATTACTAGAAGGGGACAAGGATGGACACGTTACTGCAGAATGAGGATAAGAATGGGTACATTACTACAAGGAGAGCAAAATGGGTACATTACTACAGGATGGGGACAAGCGGGGGGCACATTACTACAGGAGGGGACAAGAATGGGCACATTTCTACAAGAAGGGGACCAGGATGAACACATTACTACAGGATGGGGACAAGGATGGGGCACATTACTACAGGAGGGGACAAGGATAGGCACATCACCACAAGAAGGGGACAAGAATGGGAACATTACCACAGGATGGGACATTACTACAAGATGATGACCAGGATGGGAACCTTACTACAAGATGTTGGCCAAAATTACTATATAGTGCTAATTGTAAAACAATATTACTTACAAAAAAGGGATAAAAAATAAAATAAAATGTAGTAAGAAAAATAAATTCTAAATAAAGCATGGAATTTTTTACCATTAAAAATGCTTTTTTATATATATCAACTAAAATAAACAAAAAAGTGCATGTTATTGCCACATCCATAACGATTTAAGCTATACAAACCGTACCATAACACATACGAAGAATGCCATTTAAAAAAAAAAAAATATATGAGCAAAAAATAAAAAATAAGTGATCCTAAGGAGTATAGAAAAAATTATATAGTATTACTAAAATCATCACTTTGTTCTGCAAATAATGCGGCCCCACAAATATTTTTTTTTCTATGTGCTGTCCATATACCCAGCCAAGTTTGATACCCTTGCCCTAGATGAAAATCTTGAAGGTTAAGAAGGACCTTCAATTCTTGTGGCCTAAAAGTCAAATTGTTCCTTCATTCTTGGTCCCACAGTGTCTAGTTAGTAGATAACGGTCACATTGGGGGTATTTCTGAACACAGAAGAAAGAGCTAAATAAAATGGGGGATGGGTTTCCCTAATTTACTTTATTTTCTGCTAGCAAATCTGTCATAAATCTGATGTATTTATAAAAAAGGCTAATTGAACTTTTTTCACATACCGTACTATAAATCAAATCCATAAAAAACTAGTAGGGTCACAAAATGAAATAGAAATAAAAAATGTACATGTTTCAGAAATTGCTGCCACAAACAAATTGTTTCTAATTTTTTTCAACACTCAAATACAAAAAGAAATCATACAAATTTAGCATTGCTGTAAATGTACTGACCTGGAGAATCAGATTACCAGGTTATATTTACTGCACAATAAATGCTGTCAAAACAAAACCTAAAAATCAATGGTGGAAAATTAATTTTTTCACAATTTCACTCCCCTTGGAATTTTTTCTATTTTTTTAATTGATTATATGGTGAAGTACAAGGTGTCTTTCAAACATACAGCTTTTTCCACAAAAATCAAGCCCTCATACAGCTATAGTGATGGAAAAATAAAAAACAAAAGTTACAACTCTTAGAAGAAGTAGAGAGAAAACAAAACTACAAAAACGAAAAATCGCTCGCTCCTGAAGGGGTTAAAGGGGTTGTTTCATGAACAAAGATCATTTTAATCAATAGATATAGGAATAATAATAAGTTCTATTTATTGGATGTGTTTAAAAACAAATGTTCCTGTGCTGAGTTAATCTTGTAAATGTGTCCATGATAACGCTCAACTGCTGATTATAACCAGAGAACGTTCTCATCTTCACTGTATGGAGCCACCCTATGACTCTGTTTTTCATTACTAACATCATTTATACAACTGTAGAGCGCAGAGAGCGTGTCCTAACCTGTCCCTGTCTTATCTACTTATATTATAGAGAAATTTGAGAACAAGCTAGTGAAGAAGACCGTAAATAATAATCAGGAGGAGGTTGTAGAGTAGAAAGCAGATAACATCAAGGTGGAGGTGGTGGAGAAGACAGTGGATAAGATCAAGGAGGAGGTTGAGGTGGTAGAGGAGAAAATGGATAACATAAAGGAGAAGGTGGTGGAGGAGAAAGTGGATAATAATAAGGAGGAGGTAGCTGAGGAGACAACGGATAAGATCAAGGAGGAGCTGATGGAGAAGACAGTGGATAAGATCAAGGAGGAGGTTGAGGTGGTAGAGAAGAAAATGGATAACATAAAGGAGAAGTTGGTGGAGGAGAAAGTGGATAATAATAATAAGGAGGAGATGGAGGTGGTAAAGAAGAAAGCGAATAACATCGAGGAGGAGGTGGTTGAGGAGACAGTGGATAATAATAAGGAGGAGGTAGCTGAGGAGACAACGGATAAGATCAAGGAGGAGGTGGAGACAAAGTGTTACATCAAAGAGTAGTTGGAGGTGAGGGAGGAGGCAAAAAGGAATATCAGGGAGCAAGTGGCGTTAATGAAAGAGGCAATAAATATGATCAAGTTGCAGATGGAGATGGCAAAGGAGGCAAAATGTAATATTAAGGAGGAGATGGAAGTGATAGAAGAAACACTGAATAACAGCAAGGAGGAGAGTTGGAGGAGACAAAGTGTTGTATCACAGGAGAGATTGACATGATAAAGGAGGCAGTAAATAATATGAAAAAGCAGGTGGAGGTGATAAAGCAGGTAAAAAGAAATATTGAGGAGGAGATGGAGGTGGTGGAGTGGAAGGTGGAGGAGGAGGTGGGAACCATCAATATCAAAGAAAAGAAAGAAACTGGAGAAAAACAGACAAAGGAAGAAGATAATAAAGAAAGGAAAGAAATACAGAAGCCATATTTGTATGTATATATATTCAGTATATTACCGTGAAATATTACAAATGATCTTAGGTGATTTAGGAAAGAAAAGACAATGTAAGAGTGAAACATTTGTCTGCAGCAGCCGGTCAGGTCACAGCTAACATTCTCCTATTGAGCAGAAATCATGTGGGCACTATGAGAATCATCTGCAGTTTCGTTTAACGGTAGTTTTGTCCCCCCATTTTATTATCTAATCTACATAAACTATACTGATCATACAATAATTCCTGATGACTTCTCTAACTCCTCATACCTTTTATATGATTTCTGGGCCACATACATGAACAAAAGCATTAGGATAATCCCAGCAGTGTGATTGATTGTCTCCCTGGAAATCTAGGGTGGTACATTGTATGCTGTGTACATTTCTCATTAATATTTGCTACATCTGAATATAAAATTATGGGATTGCCATTAGACTTTTGAGACATGAGGTCAAGCAATGAGTTTGTTAACTAGGAATGTAGTACAAAGAGGGCTGGACTTACACTGCTAAAGCTCAGGGGTCACATACTTTCCTTCTACCTCATTTATTGGTCACTGAACATGACACAGTCTCAGTGTATTGCATGTACTTATCCTGGGGAATGTCCTTCACGTATCACTAATCTTTTCTATTTATTTCTTAGGGCAAGACACCGGTGGTGGACACCAAAGTTTATGAGGAAAAACCAAGAGAGGAACTAGTAAGCTACATCTTAATTTCAGGGTTATTTTTTACTACCACTAGATGGCGCTCAATACATAGGGATTTATACAGCTTCCATTGTCCTGTATAACAGATCAGTATGCCATGAGCTCCCTCTAGTGGTGACAGTAAGAATGGTCCTATTTAACCCTACTTGCATAGAGTGCTCCCGGGGTGGTGGAGGGGGATGTTGCAGGCACTAGGATCTCCTCCTCTTTTACTCTTGCAATGACTTGAGTACTAATATTTTCTTATCTTTCTTTAGCAGTAGAACCAACAAAGAGAAAAAACGACCTTTAAAGTAAGTATGAACATTTGGAACTCCCCCTTATTAAAACAAATAGAGGTAAAAGAGGATCTTCCCATCAGGACCCCACAGTATTACTGAAAGCAAAGATACTCAAAGCTTTAGATGATCATTTACCCTCCTGCAGTAAACATTTCTCTCCTAGACCCTTCTCAGCAGACACTTATATCACCACTAGACCTGTTTCTTCTTATGAAATTCTCATCCTGGTCTTATCTCTTGCAGATTCTTCAGATGCCTCCTATGTGGCCTCCAGACTGATGTTCAAGAATAAGGAGGATGCCAAAGTCATTCTGGTGCATGCATCAGGGATCATTGCATCACTTCTGCAGACAGGATCTCAAGTATAAGGGACAACATTGCGACTGGACCATTTTTTCCCAGACACAGACATCAACTGGCCTTGAGTTCCTGATCCTATCAGTACCTGTGGTCTTCTATACCTAAAGCCTCATAAGCCTCCAGTGGTTCCTCATCACTGTTGGCTTGTTTGCAGTGCCCTCCTCAGCGGTTCCATGGGGGCGTCGAGCAGCAGGGGGCTTTTGGATCTCAAAAAAAATTGTAAATTTCAATTGAAATGGAATAAAAAGTGTAACACTAATTTGAAATTATAAACTATTATTTATCAATAAAAGTTAAAATCACACCACCACCCAGTGATAAAGTGCATGTGACTATATCTACTGTATTCCCATGCATTCCTTACCACTCCAAAAAAGGTGTACGGTTTATGATTTATTTTTTTTTAGGATGGATGGATGTATAGACAGACAGAATCAATAGATAGGATGGAAGTACAAACATATAGATAGATAACACTGGTCAATGCAATTTTTCCGGCAAAAGGTTTTAAAATATATGTTAAGTCAATTTTGCCTGCTAATTACGAATATGAACTCCGTTTTTGGCTATCACATCAGGATTTCGAGATATTTTCAATTTTTGATGAAAATTACTCATATAAAAACACATGATTTTAGGTACTACATTTTGTATATTTTTAGTCAAGGAATAACAAAGATTACAAAGTCTATGTTCAGCAAATCAAATATACTTACAGAATTAAACTACAAAATATAAAAACACATATATATGGCACACAGATGAATGGCAAATGGCAGTTATTTGAACTTTCTTTTCTTGGCTGATCTGTGATGTACAGCTTCTGAGTTGTCTCTCATCAAGCTCAAGCAATAGTCAGCCATCATATGTGCGTCCCACCGGCCTTGATAACGTTCTTCCATTGTTTTAATGTCCTGATGAAAACGCTCCCCTTGTTCCTCGCTCACATCCCCAAGGTTCTCTGGAAAAAAGTCTAAATGGCTGTGTAAATAGTGAATCTTGATACTCATTCTACATCCAAGATTTTGCAGACTCATTAGTAGCTCTTACACAATCTCTTCATAGTTATCTGCTTTCTTTTTCCCTAGAAAATTCTGCACCACATTACAAAATGCATTCCAAGCTCTTTCTTCTGTCTCATTTATTGATGTGATAAAATTTGGGTCTCTCATAAGTGTTCTTATTTGAGGTCCATCAAATATTCCAGCCTTTTTCTTCTCTTCACTAAGACCAGGAAAAGTTGAACATATATAGTTAAAGCATTTTCCACTGTGATTGAGAGCTTTGACGAACTGCTTCATCAATCCAAGTTTTATGTGCAAGGGAGGAAAGACGATGTTCTTCCTATCCACTACAGGATCATGGATGACATTCTTATCACCAGATGCTGTCGCTGAGGCCATTCAGTTTTCACCCAATGCTCTGCTGTAGCTCTACTGTCCCAGTCGCACAGAAAACAAGGGTGTTTTGTGTACCCTCCTTGCAGACCCAAAAGAAAGTTAACCATTTTCAAATCAACACAAATTAACCACCCATGAACATTATATTGTAACCTCTCTAGAACAATCTTGATGTTTTTATATTCTTCTTTAAGTTTTACTGAATGACCTATTGGTACAGTGCCATACTTATTTCCATTGTGTAACAGAACACATTTTAAACTTCTTTTAAAACTATCAATAAAAAGCCTCCAATCCCTTGAATCATATGCTGGAAGTCCCATAAAGAGAAGTAGCCCTTCAACATCAGTACAATAGACAAGCTGGCTATCTGAATGGAAGTACTTACGCAGTTCTGCTTCCCTGTTACGATAAAATGAGACACTTGTTCTGGGTTTCAACATTCGATTCTCTTGTAGTCTTAAAGCCAATAGTTTAGCAGCCTCCTTTGGTAGATAAAGATCTCTAACCAGATAATTCAAAGCAGACTGAGTAAACAGAATTGGTTTGTCACAATCTTCATGACATGGCTGAAAAATATCTGGACTGTTTTCTTCATCAGTATAACAATGTGAGGAGAGATCTGTGTCAACAAGAAAAAACGTACCGCACGTAGAAGGGGAGCACAACAAAAATTAATAATGAAAGGCAACCTTTATTTGTAGCAAAATTTTAAAAACACTAAAATACAAAACACACTTAATAACACGGCATTCAACCACCGCCCAACCCCACAATAACAATGGGGTATATATGAATCATAGGGCACAGAGTTGAATACATATAACAATAATTGGAAATATGATGAACAACATATATACAACTATAGCAGTGCCAGAATAAAAATCAACCTACAACCCCATGCTAGCACAGAAGGGTAAAGGGGCCCAACGATGCCAAAGTGTGCATGCAACCCAAGGATAATGCAAATATGAATGCTGACTATGATCAGATAACCTGGTCTAACAAAATACCTTCAATTATACATGGGCTCAAGGTGTATCAAGGATGGGGAAGCAAGTTGAAAGAAACAAGAGGGGGGAGAAGGAGGGTCGGCATGGCGCACGCCTACCCTGAGGAAGCAGCTCTCTGCGGCGATACGCGTGGGTCCTGCTCACGGGATCCCATGCTCACCCTCCTTCTCCCCCCTCTTGTTTCTTCTTTCAACTTGCCTCCCCATCCTTGATACACCTTGGGCCCATGTAAAATTGAAGGTATTTTGTTAAACCAGGTAATCTGATCATAGTCAGCATTTATATTTGCATTATCCTTGGGTTGCATGCACACTTTGGCATCGTTGGGCCCATTTACCCTTCTGTGCTAGCATGGGGTTGTAGGTTGATTTTTATTCTTGCACTGCTATAGTTGTGTATATGTTGTTCATCATATTTCCAATTATTGTTATATGTATTCAACTCTGTGCCTTATGATTCATATATATAACATTGTTGTTGTGGGGTTGGGCAGCGGTTGCATGCCGTGTTATTAGGTGTGTTTTTGTATTTTAGTGTTTTTAAAATTTTGCTACAAATAAAGGTTGCTTTATATTATTCATTGTTGTTGTGCTCCCCTTCTGTGTGGTATTTTTCTTCTTGTTCTCATAGCCCCCTTGCTGCACGGGTGAGCTCTCGACTTCTTAAATAATGTAATTATTCCTATTTCTTTTGCTTGTTAGGAGAGATCTGTGTCAACGTTTTCTGGAAGTGCAGTATATTTTGGAACAGGAGGTATGTCTTCACTATGGGCAACTGGTTGAATAGCTGAAGGGATACTCGGATATTGCAAATATTGCTTGCTTTTCTTATTGAAACGTTTTACATCGGCAAGGCAGAAATAGCAGTCTTATAAATGATTGCTTGGTTCTCTCCAAACCATAGGAACTCCAAACTGAAGTATAGCCTTCTTTCCTTGAGACCATGATCTCAAGCTCTCAATACAGGTTTTGCAGACTTTGTGAGGAGCCCAATGCTTGTCTTGGTCTCCAGGTTTTACTTTGAAGTACGCAAAATACACCGTCTTAACAAAGTCAGTAATGTTGCGCCTCTGAGTCTTCACAGTAAAGTTTCCACAGATGTAAAAAAAAAATATTTGGATCATTTGAGCACTGTCTTCTGCAAGATGTAGAGGCCATTGTTAGATCAGCAAAATATCCTGCAGAGAAATACAAGATAAAAGTTGTTAGCTACCTGAGTTGTTCATTGAATTTCTGTCCCCCCCACACCTTAAGACCCAGTCACACACAACCACTTACCAGCGATCCCGACAACGATACAACCTGATAAGGATCACTGGTAAGTCACTGGGAGGTCGCTGGTGAGATGTCACACAGTTAGACCTTACCAATGACGCAGTAATGATCAGCGACCTGTATAACAATCTCTGCATGCGTTGGGACTGTGTTAGGAGGTCGTTGGTAGGCGTCAAACACAGCGATGCGTCCTGCGCAGCAGGACATCGCCTTTGAAGAAAATGGTCCGGACCATTCGGCAACGACTAGCGATCTCACAGAAGGGGCATGATCGTTGGTAGGTGTCACACATATCGAGATCGCTGGCGAGATCATTGCTGCGTCACAGAAACTGTGACTCAACAACGATCTCGTTAGCAATCTTGTTGTGTGTGATGGGGCCATTAGGTATTGATTCACAAACAAAAAAAAACAACAGAAAAACAGCAGGATAAAAACAATAAATATCAAAATAATTGAAAATTTCAATAAATAAAACAGTACCTGCACACGACTGTTGTGTACGTTGAAAATTGTTTGTTTACTTTCTTATCATAACAAATGGGAATTATGCATGTTCAAAGAAAACAAAGATATTCTCACATTTATTGGGAGACTAAATGAAAACTAAATTTACCTTAGTGAACCGTATAAACCGGCACTTTTGATACACTACTTATATTTTTCATGGAATTCATGAAAATGGGATATATACCTATAGCGCAAAAATGTGATGTGATAGAGAAATTATAAGATCAGATCTGAATTCAGCACCCTCAAACTAGTCTAAAACTGTTCTTAAAGTCCATGCCAGAATTTGTTTTTATTTTTTTTTTTTGTAGACCAGTGTAATTAGAGATGGGTATCAAAAAAACCCACACAGTTAAAAATTAACCCCTTAAAAACACAGAAAAAATCCTGGAGCAGTGTGGTTAATACACTATTACATAAGGGTGGTCAGAAAAAGAATTATACAATCAATTTAGATATACCAAGCATGTTGTTCCAAATTGACAACCTGACAGTTTTAAGGGAGAACTTATTCACTGATAGTGGGGTTTCAAATTTAAAGTGACAGTGCCTCAAAAGTGCATGTATTCCATAAGGGGCGACACATTAGCTCCTCAAGTACTTCATTAATCATATACAAGACTATCACTGCAACCTCACATATATGAACACAAAAATATATGGCACAGTATTATTTTGAGATTCCCCATATATAAGGATGCCCATGTTTAAATCAAATTAACCCCATATACCGTCATACAACCCTGCAAAACAGGAGGAAGGAGGGGAAAGCAAGGGGCACCGAACTGCCAGGAAACAATTTGGCAAAACAGAGACCACTACCTGGAGAACCACACTGCCCAGCACCTCTACGCACGTTTCACATTCGCTTCGTCAGGAGGTACCCATCTCTAATTATGTGGTAAATTTAATGTTGTCTTTTGTATCATGTTAATAAAGATGTACCGTAATTAATTTTTGAATTTCTTTTGTCTTTTTGACACACTTGTATTAAAATGCAGGTCTAATGTACAGTAAATGTCTCAGAAATGATGGCATCAGAGAGAATTTCCCTGGACTTCAGTAGCCAATAGAGGTGATTGAATCTAATGAAATTCTAATTCAGCAGCTTTAGCAAATATTTCTCCAAGTCCTATTTGCACTGAATATATTTGCTGAGGACACTTTGGACTTTATTCAACCTTATTAAATCTCTGTGACACAAAGACAGTCATAGATTAATGTTACAAGGTCTCAGGTGTGAATGGGGAGCAGGTGTGTTTAAGGCTGGTTTCACATCAGCGTTTTTTAGACACACGTCAAAAAAACCGCAAAGTGCATCTGACTGGATCCTGTTGATATAGTGTTAAACGCTAACAAACGCAAGTGTTATTTAACAGGATCCTTTTACTTGCAGTTCATGGGCGGGAATTGGAGTCATGTGATCGGGAGTCAGGACGAGAGAGAGAGAGAGAATATACTGGACACTGGAAGTTCAACATGGCTTCTCATGGCAAAGAAGTCTCTGAGAATGTTAAAAAAAGAATTGTGGGGGCGTGTCCTGGACATGGCGGCATGAGGAAGCTTGTTCTCAGAGCTCCTGCGCCCATATCAGCATACAAACATAGCCTGCTGGCCCCGCTCACCCAGGATGGCCCCAAAGAAGAGACCGGGTGGTGCTGCTGCCCCTGCCTCCCCCGTGGCGTGCCAGAGCTCACAGGGGAGCCTGAACAGGTTCCTGATGGCGCCAGGGCTGGAGCCTCCGCTGGCGGTCCGGAGCAAGATGGCGCCGGTGGGCTTGCGGCTCCCTCCAGCAGGGGATTCCCCTGGCGCGGCCCAGCGCCCTCCCACAGCCAGCAACAAAGTGCAGGAGCCCAGCGGTGGGGAGAGTCGGCGGAGGGAGCTAGAAGCAGGACCGAAGGGAGAGAGCCCAGGTATGGAGGGCTGGAGGAGGGGAGGAACCGCTCAGCCTGCCTCACAGCCTGACACCATGCAGACCGCTGCTGTGGAGGCGGAGACCTCGGCCCCTGGGAGACTAGGTGATATGGGAATTCCTGCCATCCTCTGCACTCAGGGGTCCCCTCTCCCTCAGGGGCGCACTGGGTCCCTGTCCTTAACAGACACCCTACCCTCCGGCCCTCCACAAGAAGATATAAATGCTCTCAGGGAGCTCATCCTGGCCCTCCCTAGTAAGAAAGACCTGGAGGATGTAGTGGCCAGAATTGAATCCTCCCAGCAGATGGCGCTGTCCAACCTGAGAGAGGAAATGGTGGTGCTGGAGGACAGGATTGAGGCAACAGAGCAAGCACAGGAGTCCCTGGAGAGCAGGATGGAGCGAATTGAAAGGGACTGTGAATCTTCCAATGCCCGCGTCAGAGATCTAGCCCTGCTCCTGGATGATCAAGAAAACAGGAGCAGGAGAAACAACATCAGGCTGAAAGGTATACCGGAGGACTGGCCTCAGGATCTCCTGCGCACTAAAGTCCTGTCCATTTTCAATATGATCACCGAACGTCCGCTAGAGGCTACCTACCTTTTTGATAGGATCCACAGAGTCGCCAGGCCTGGCCCCAGACCCACGTCCTTCTCCAGAGACGTGTTATGTCGCTTGCATTATTATGGAGACAGAGAAAGGATCCTACAGGGGGCCTGGGCTCACGGCTCGGTGCAAATAGATGGAGCAACGGTAAAGTTATTCCCAGACGTTTCCAGCCGCACATTGTATATGAGACGCCTGCTGCATCCTCTCCTGCTCAACATAAAAGAAGCGGACGCCTCCTATAGATGGGGCCATCCCTTCCACCTGATTGTACGCAAGGGGGATTCGGTGTTCTTGCTGAGGAGGTACCCGGAGCTGCCGAAGCTCTTCGCCTTCCTGGGCATACCAAGCTGCTCGGTTCCTGACTGGACTGCTTGGGAACCCCAGGCCTACTCGGAGCAACAGAGAAGAAAGGGGGGCGCCCCCACTGTTCAATGTGAGGTTCCGTGAGAACTGAGGCCCCTTACTGGCAAGGATTGTGTGGAGGTGTGACTACAACTGAGGCAACGATGGCGGTGGCGGAGTCAAGGAGATGGGAGGGACCTCTGTGTGCCTACGCATCTCCAAGAGTGGTTTTCGAGGTGGAAGATCGGTTTTGCTGGACACAATGTATTGGGGGATGTTTGTTGTATATACGTTGGCGGACCATAGGATGACGGGTCTCTGGAGGGGGTTATTATTGTTTTCGGGGGCTTATCCTGGGGGTGGGGTTAGTGGGAGGTTATTGGGTGGTCCCTTCCTCACAGTCTGGGAGGGGAGTCAGCCAGCATTAAAATGAAGGGCGCGGGTTTGCGCTCTGGCCGCGTGTCGGTTCGTGTCCCCGTTCTTCCCTTAAGTAGTCCCCGGGCTGGTCCCTGGCTCTACGAACAGTACACTAACTGTTTCTTTAAGTTTCTGGCTTTCTCTTTCTGAGCCACTTTCCTCTCTCTTTTCTATTCTTAAATTTTCCTTCCCCTTCTCCTACTTCCTTCTAAACCCACTCCTTCCCCCCTTCCTTCTCCCCCCCTCCTTTGGTGTTTCTGTTTTTTCCCCTTTTTTTTTTTTTTCTCCCTTCCCGCTCTCTGAGTATGGCTAAAGAAAAACAGAATGAGCTACGAGTGGGTTCAATCAATGTCAAGGGATTTCATAGCCCGGAGAAACGTTCTATCCTATTGAACCTCCTATGGAGAAACCGAATCCAGGTCGCCTTCCTTCAAGAGACACACTACTGTGAATCCAGACCATACAGACTCTCGGAGAGAAGGTACCCAATAGTACACCACTCACCCTCCCCGGACTCTAGATCAAGGGGCACAGGTATCTTGCTGTCCAGTTCACTCCCTTGGGAACTGTTGGACTCCCGTTCGGATACCGAGGGAAGGCTTCTGATGCTCAAGGGACGCATTGTCTCCCAGATTGTCACCTTTGTGGCAGTTTACTTGCCTAATACAGGCCAGTGCACCACCTTGTTGCGATACCTTGAGCAGATAGAGGAATTCTCAGAGGGCACTCTGATTCTGGGGGGTGACTTCAATGTCGTGTTGGAGCCATTGAGGGATAGTTCAAAGGGGGTGTCCAGTCTCCCACAGATGGCACTGCGCCGGATGAGATGGGGACTACATGATCATCAACTGATAGACACATGGCGATTGATGCACCCATCAGACAAAGACTTTTCATTTTACTCAGCAGCCCATAACTGTTATTCACGGCTGGACCTCTTCTTCCTCAAACACGGGGACCTTCATTCTCTGATGGACGCGTCAATTGAGTGCATATCCTTTTCTGATCATGCTCTGATTACAGTCACTATATCCCTCGACTGTCCTATCAGGAGACAGGGACAGTGGAAGTTGAACACTTCATTACTTACTGACCAGGTGACGATGCGGGAACTGGAGGAGACCTTGACTGAATACTTTGACAGACACAGCGGGGGGGAGGTGTCCCCCAATATTGTCTGGGAGGCGCACAAATGCGTTGCGAGGGGACTGCTCATTAAGCATGGCTCACGTTTGAAGAGGGAGCGGGCAGCAGAGATCACATCTCTCTTGGCCGACATAAGGGAGTTGGAGGTGACGCACAAGGGGTCTTTGGGAGGGGAGATAGGTGTTAGGCTGGGCAGGAAGAGGGAGGAACTGCGTACACTACTATACCACAAAGCCAAGGGAGTATTAGCCAAGTGTAGGAGACACTTTTACGAATTCGGCAATAAGAGCGGCAGGGCCCTGGCTCGCGCTCTGAGGACTCAGAGATCAAGGGGTTATGTCCCTAAAGTGCACACTTCGGGAGGGGGCTGGGCCACACTGCCGAAGGACATCGCATCCGCTTTCAAAGATTTCTACTCCTCGCTTTACTTGATAGATGGGGGGCGATCTGAGAGGGCCGGGGCGGAATTGCGGCAACGCATACGGAAGTATATCTTGGACTCTGGCTTGAAACATTTTAAACCGGAGGAAGCGGCGGCACTGGAAAGGCCCATCTCCGAGGAGGAGTACTGGGCCGCTATCAAAAACTCACCTAGAGTCAAGGCCCCGGGCCCAGACGGCTTCCCCTTGCAACACTACAAAAAAATGGGAGCTCTGTTGCTCCCTCCGTTCCTCTCTGCCTACAATAATATCCCAACCTGCGCGGAGGTCCCACTGCCGAGAGACTCTTTAGCCGCTAATATAGTAGTCATCCCTAAAGAGGGCAAAGACCCCTCCTCCTGCTCTAGTTATAGGCCAATATCCCTCCTTAACATGGACTTGAAGCTATTTACTAGAATTTTATCAGATAGACTCTCCCCGCTGATTGGGGAGATTGTCCACACAGATCAGGCAGGGTTTGTAAGGGGAAGAGAAGCAAGAGACAACACTACTAAGGCGGTAAGTCTAATCTATAAGGCTAAAACGGACGGGACGCCTCTCATGCTCTTGTCGACTGACGCGGAAAAAGCGTTCGACAGAGTCAATTGGATATTTATGGAGGAGGTGTTGCGGGTAGTGGGGGTGGGGAGGATGATGTTCAGGTGGATCTGCTCTCTGTACAGTATCCCATCGGCGACAGTCAAGGTGAATGGCCTCATTTCAGACAGTTTCCCCATTCTCAATGGCGCAAGGCAGGGCTGCCCCCTCTCGCCCTTGATCTTCATTTTGACCCTGGAACCCCTACTATGTCGAATTAGAGGAAACAATGTTTCGGGCCCTAGAGTTGCAGGTTCCACTTATAAAATCGCGGCGTATGCAGACGACCTACTCTTTTTCATAACTAATCCTCAGGTCTCCCTCCCCAATCTGTTAAGAGAGTTGGAAATCTACTCCTCTCTTTCTAACTTTAAAACCAACATGTCAAAGTCTGAAGCATTAAATGTATCTCTACCCCAGGAACAGGTAGTCACGCTTCAATCCACGTTCGGGTTTAGGTGGTCTAGTCAGTCCCTGAGGTACTTGGGGGTCCAGCTGGCGGCGGACACTAGCCAATTATACAAACTGAATTATCTTCCTCTCTTGCAATCCATTAGAACAGATTGCACAGGCTGGGGGAAGGGCCTCTTCACCTGGTTTGGGAGGTGTGCAATACTGAAGATGAATATTCTTCCTCGGCTATTATACCTCTTTCAGTCCCTGCCGATTCGGATCCCGGGTTCCTTTTTTAGGGATATGGCATCGCTACACACTAAATTTATTTGGGCAAATAAACCGGCGAGGCTCTCCCGTTCCCTCCTGTGCAGGCCTAAGAGCAGAGGAGGTCTGGGAATCCCTGATTTGAAAAAATATTACTGGGCCACCCACATGGTCAGAGTACTAGATTGGTGCCGCCATTCTGGGACAAAGGCATGGGTTGCACTGGAACAGAGTTTCTCGGACATATACCTCCCGGCCACTCCTTGGCTTTTGCACTTTTCCCCGTCAAACTTGAAATCTCACCCACTTATTGGTGCCACCCTGGAATGCTGCTCAAAAAATGAGATTCGGCGACTTCTCCTTCCAGTGCCTTCCTGCATGTCGCCCATGTTGGGGGACCCGGAGTTCCGTCCCGGCCTCTTGGACCCTGTTTTTCGGAGCTGGGCCCTGGGGGGTAGATTCAGAGCATGTCACCTGGGAGGAGGAGGAGACTGGCTATCGCTTACGGATATCCGCAGTCTCTTGACCCCGGACTTCATGGGGAGCTGGAGGGCGATGCAACTTAGGCATTTTCTGTGTTCCCGCCCCGGCTTCACTCAGTATGCAGGGCCCCCTACGAGGTTCGAAAAATTGTGTCTAGAGGGGGGCGTTCTACGGCATTCACTCTCTATAGTATACAACATGTTATCAGACCCAGGAGACTTGCCCATTCCGACCTACTTACGGCAGTGGGAGAGGGATCTGGGGATTGCTCTGACCGACATGCAAAGGAACAAAATCCTACTGTTAGCACATAAAACATCGATCAGTTCCAGATTGTTGGAGGCCAACTACAAACTGTTGGCAAGGTGGTACAGAGTCCCGACTAGACTGCACAGGATTTTCCCCGCGGTGGACTCCACTTGTTGGAGATGTGGATTAGAGGAAGGGGACTATGTACATGTTTTCTGGTCATGTCCCTCTCTGCAGAGGTTTTGGTCAGGGGTGAGGCAGGTAATCAGACAGGTAACAGGGACGCAAGAGACACTGGGCCCGGAGTTGTTTCTTTTACAATTATCGGAGCTCTCGATCCCTAAATACAAGCGCTCCCTGCTAAGTTTCCTGGTCATGGCCGCCAGGTCCTGCATTCCTCTTGGCTGGAAGTCTACTGCTCCTCCCACGATGGCCCAATGGGTATCAAGAGTCAACGACTTAATGCATTTGGAGGATTTGACATCCTCTCTTCATGATCGCCGGGAGGACTTCTGCAGAACGTGGCTGCCATGGATGGAGTTCACTTCCTCAACGGACCACACAGGTCTATTCTCTGGCCCACAGGGGTGTCCTGGAGGGTTGGCGGCGTGATGCTTCGAGAGTCCCCCTCCTCCTCCCACCCCACCCCCCCTTTTTTTTTCTCTCCCTCTCTTCCCTTCTCCTCTCCCCTCTCTCTTCCTCTCTTGCCTCATTTCCCGCTCCCTCCCATAATTCTCCCTTGTCCTTGTCATCTAATTTGCGCTATACTCTTTTAGAATTCCTTTTTTCTTCTTCTGCTGTACATTCTTCTCTCTCTGTATTGTGTTGGTTCCCAAAAAAAAAAAAAAAAAATAACAAAAATTATAACCAGACCAGACTTGCTTGGATGGAAGATGGATGCATAAGGGTACTGGTGGTCGGGACACTTGTTATTGTTATGTACCTGATAAACTCTATGTCGCTCCGTTTGGAGCGGAAAGTTTTCATTGTTACATGTTGGTATTTAAAATAAAGAATTTAAAAAAAGAATTGTTGCGCTACATAAAGATGGCCTAGGCCAATGATGGCGAACCTATGGCACGCGTGCCAGACTGGGCAGGCAGAGCCCTTTCTGCCGGCACGCGCACTGTCGCCACATTCAGCCATTTTGAACTGTCGGTGTGATCGCGCCGGCCGTTCAAAGTGGTGTTGTAGCGGAGGAGACGTTTCTCCTCCCTCTGACACTCTCCCTCTCCTAGGCCACAGGTCTGTTGCCTAGGAGATGGCGGAGCGTCAGTAAGCGGCGCCGGTGTCTTGTGGGCGTGCGGTAACTGACTGAGGACCCAGCGGCGCGCAGCAGAGAAGCGGGTGCTGGAAGGAGAGCTTTGTTTTTAATTTTTAAACTGTATGCGGCTGTGCCAAGGTGTGGAGGGACAGAGCCAGCATGGGGAGAACATGGAGAGCACGGGGGAAACATGGAGAGCACGGGGGAAACATGGAGAGCACAGGGCAAACATCGAGAGCACGGGACAAACAAGGAGAGCACGGGGAAACATGGACAGAACGGGGGAAACATGGAGAGCACGGGGCAAACATGGAGAGCATGGGACAAACAAGGAGAGCACGGGGCAAACATGGACAGAACGGGGGAAACATGGACAGCACGGGGCAAACATGGACAGCACGGGGCAAACATAGACAGCACGGGGCAAACATGGACAGCATGGGGGGGCAAACATGGACAGCACGGGGCAAACATGGACATCCCGGGGGCAAATATGGACAGCACGGGGGGGCAAACATGGACAGCACGGGGGGGGGGAAAACATGGACAGCACGAGGGAGCAAACATGGACAGCACAGGGGGGCAAACATGGACAGCACAGGGGGAAACATGGACAGCACAGGGGTGGCAAACATGGACAGCACGAGGGGGCAAACATGGACAGCACGAGGGGGCAAACATGGATAGCACGGGGGGCAAACATGGACAGCACAGGGGTAAACATGGACAGGGGGCATGATGCATGAATGTGAAAACGCACACACTGCGGGCAACCGCTTCGGGCCTCTCCAGGTCACGGGCCCTATAGCAGTGGCGTGGTCTGCCTCTATTGATGGTACGCCACTGCATACAGATATTATTATGATATCCTCTGGTTTATCGTACGGAGATTATTGTTTAACAATTGGGGGGTCACATTACACCCATTAATTGTAATTTATCGTGATCACAATAACTCCTGCTAGCACAAAGAAATCTAAACTAAATAATGTTGGGGATTCTGGTTACAAGTAACCTGAGCAGCAGCACTCAATGTCAAGCAGCAGCTGTAAAAGCAAACAAGATTTTAGAGTGTATAAAAAGAGAGATTAGATCCTGTGATCCCAACGTATTATTATGCCTCTATAAATCACTTAGGAAAACGTGGATAGATAGGAAAGTCGGGTTTAACACTGCGCTGAAAACCATGGAGCCAGACGATATGATGAATTCTTTGCTATATTTTCTTTATTTAGGACAAGTCAACGCGTTTCAAAGGCATGTCCGCCTTCTTCATCAGGACAAAGGAAATAACAGCATGATACCGATTGCTACTTGGAGTTACATATATATTGCTAAACATGAAGCTCCACGTATTTGCAGATGACGTTGGCCCAGAGGTGACTCATCGTCACGTGGAGAGAAGGAAGTGAAGAAAAAAAAGGGAAAGAAAAAGAGGGAGAGAAAGAGGCAAAAAAGAGGAGGGGGGAGAAAGAGTTGGAAAAGGTTGAAAAACGGAGAGGGTGTGTAAACTTATGTTTGTAAAGAAATCTTTAATAAAAACAAATGTAAGCAAAATGTGTTTTAATCATAAACTTGCATCTAAAAACACATAGAAGTGTGGTGTCAAGGTGCTAGCAGCACAATCTGCAGTGGGGTGCAAAAATAAATCTGGAAATGATCCAACATCGGGGAGTCAAAAGCATGTGGAAAGAAAATTGGAGTACACAGGCACGAAAAAAATCCCTATGTTGTAAAAAATGCTGGGGGGGGTTGGGGGTTGTGGGGGGTTGAAGTGAGTTCAAAACGTGAGAAAAAATGATCTGCGCATGCGTGCGTCTGAGGGAATCCTCAGAGCGGGGTGAAAAAAAGTTCAGAGCGTGAGAAAAAAATGGTCTGCGCATGCGTGCACTTGAGGGAGCCGTCAAAACGGAGAGGGTGTGTAAACTTATGTTTGTAAAGAAATCTTTAATAAAAACAAATGTAAGCAAAATGTGTTTTAATTATAAACTTGCGTCTAAAAACACATAAAAGTGTAGTGTCAAAGTGCTAGTAGCACAATCTGCAGTGGGGTGCAAAAATAAATCTGGAAATGATCCAAAATCGAGGAGTCAAAAGCATGTGAAAAAAAAAAAAAAAAAAATGGAATACACAGGCACGAAAAAAATCACTATGCTGTGAAAAGTGCTGGGGGGGGTGAAGTGAGTTCAAAGCGTGAGAAAAAAATGATCTGCGCATGCGTGCGTCTGAGGGAATCCTCAGGGCGGGGTGAAAAAAAGTTCAGAGCGTGGGAAAAAAATGGTCTGCGCATGCGTGCACTTGAGGGAGCCGTCAAAACGGAGAGGGTGTGTAAACTTATGTTTGTAAAGAAATCTTTAATAAAAACAAATGTAAGCAAAATGTGTTTTAATTATAAACTTGCGTCTAAAAACACATAAAAGTGTAGTGTCAAAGTGCTAGTAGCACAATCTGCAGTGGGGTGCAAAAATAAATCTGGAAATGATCCAAAATCGAGGAGTCAAAAGCATGTGAAAAAAAAAAAAAAAAATGGAATACACAGGCACGAAAAAAATCACTATGCTGTGAAAAGTGCTGGGGGGGGTGAAGTGAGTTCAAAGCGTGAGAAAAAAATGATCTGCGCATGCGTGCGTCTGAGGGAATCCTCAGGGCGGGGTGAAAAAAAGTTCAGAGCGTGGGAAAAAAATGGTCTGCGCATGCGTGCACTTGAGGGAGCCGTCAAAACGGGGTGAAAGGAGTTCATGTCGGCATTACAAAAGAGCCGCAACAGATTACGGTGATTGAAAAGGGATAGATCAAATGAAGAAAGGATCGAAGAGGTGATTTCTGGAGAGTGAGTCAAATGAAGAGATCGAAGTTTTATATTCAACAAACCAGGAGCAAAAAAAGTGTCTGATGGTACTACATTTGAAAAGAGAAATACATATAATAAATAAAAATATACAGTAATGAAAACCATCAAAATTAAAATACACGCTGAAGCCTAATTGATCAATTAATACAACCAACAATATAAAAGGGTGTACATAAAGATATGCATGAAAACACCACATACAATCCCCCCTTTATATAAAAAGGCCGGGGAAAGAGGAAGGTGATTATTCGGGATATCGTAATAAAATGGAGAGAAATATAAAAATATAAAAATATCAAAAACCGGGTGTAAGAATCTTTCATGTTATGCAGACCATATTGATTGATGAGGAAAGGAATATATATATATAAATAAAAATAAAAATTAAAAATAAAAAATAAAAAATAAAATATAAAATGTATATCCAAAAATTTATTCATATAAAACCGCTGGGAAAATATATGGAAAAAATGAAAATATGAAAATATATAATTTGGGGTAATAAATTGGGATCAATAAAAAAGGTCAGTAAATTCATTGAGCCCATGCGGTTTTAAAGTGTTCAGCTTATGGATCCAAAAAGTCTCTTTCTTGCTTAATAATTCTAATCTATTGGGTGTGTCTACAGGAATGTGCTCAATAGGGGTGATCGTACAGGACATCATCTTATTGTGAAACATGGCGCAATGTCTGGATAAACTGTGTAACATATACCCAATCTTGACATTATGCCGATGAGAATTTAACCTGTTGTGTAAAGCCTGGCAAGTCCTCCCCACATACTGCTTGCCGCAGATGCAATCCAATAAGTAAACGACATGGTCTGTCTGGCAAGTCATATATTCCTTAATGGGAAAATTTTTTTTAGATTAGAAAATATGGTCTGCATAACATGAAAGATTCTTACACCCGGTTTTTGATATTTTTATATTTTTATATTTTTATATTTCTCTCCATTTTATTAAGATATCCCGAATAATCACCTTCCTCTTTCCCCGGCCTTTTTATATAAAGGGGGGATTGTATGTGGTGTTTTCATGCATATCTTTATGTACACCCTTTTATATTGTTGGTTGTATTAATTGATCAATTAGGCTTCAGCGTGTATTTTAATTTTGATGGTTTTCATTACTGTATATTTTTATTTATTATATGTATTTCTCTTTTCAAATGTAGTACCATCAGACACTTTTTTTGCTCCTGGTTTGTTGAATATAAAACTTCGATCTCTTCATTTGACTCACTCTCCAGAAATCACCTCTTCGATCCTTTCTTCATTTGATCTATCCCTTTTCAATCACCGTAATCTGTTGCGGCTCTTTTGTAATGCCGACATGAACTCCTTTCACCCCGTTTTGACGGCTCCCTCAAGTGCACGCATGCGCAGACCATTTTTTTCCCACGCTCTGAACTTTTTTTCACCCCGCCCTGAGGATTCCCTCAGACGCACGCATGCGCAGATCATTTTTTTCTCACGCTTTGAACTCACTTCACCCCCCCCAGCACTTTTCACAGCATAGTGATTTTTTTCGTGCCTGTGTATTCCATTTTTTTTTTTTTTTTTTTTTTTTCACATGCTTTTGACTCCTCGATTTTGGATCATTTCCAGATTTATTTTTGCACCCCACTGCAGATTGTGCTACTAGCACTTTGACACTACACTTTTATGTGTTTTTAGACGCAAGTTTATAATTAAAACACATTTTGCTTACATTTGTTTTTATTAAAGATTTCTTTACAAACATAAGTTTACACACCCTCTCCGTTTTGACGGCTCCCTCAAGTGCACGCATGCGCAGACCATTTTTTTCTCACGCTCTGAACTTTTTTTCACCCCGCTCTGAGGATTCCCTCAGACGCACGCATGCGCAGATCATTTTTTTCTGACGTTTTGAACTCACTTCAACCCCCCACAACCCCCAACCCCCCCCAGCATTTTTTACAACATAGGGATTTTTTTCGTGCCTGTGTACTCCAATTTTCTTTCCACATGCTTTTGACTCCCCGATGTTGGATCATTTCCAGATTTATTTTTGCACCCCATTGCAGATTGTGCTGCTAGCACCTTGACACCACACTTCTATGTGTTTTTAGACGCAAGTTTATGATTAAAACACATTTTGCTTACATTTGTTTTTATTAAAGATTTCTTTACAAACATAAGTTTACACACCCTCTCCGTTTTTCAACCTTTTCCAACTCTTTCTCCCCCCTCCTCTTTTTTGCCTCTTTCTCTCCCTCTTTTTCTTTCCCTTTTTTTTCTTCACTTCCTTCTCTCCACGTGACGATGAGTCACCTCTGGGCCAACGTCATCTGCAAATACGTGGAGCTTCATGTTTAGCAATATATATGTAACTCCAAGTAGCAATCGGTATCATGCTGTTATTTCCTTTGTCCTGATGAAGAAGGCGGACATGCCTTTGAAACGCGTTGACTTGTCCTAAATAAAGAAAATATAGCAAAGAATTCATATCGTCTGGCTCCATGGTTTTCAGCGCAGTGTTAAACCCGACTTTCCTATCTATCCACGTTTTCCTATTGTATCATCGGGGCTGCTGCTTGACCACATCTTTATGCCATCATAGGAGTTGTGCCTGTCACAACTTCCACAGGTGAGTACCTGTCCACTTCTAAGCCTGCACTGTTTGCCAGATAAGACCCTATGTGCGCTTTTTTCTCCACAGTATCCTGATTTCTATAAATCACTTGTAAGGCCACATCTGGAATATGGGATCCAATTTTGAGCTCCACATTTTAAAAAGGACATTCAGAAGTTTGAATCAGTTCAAAGGCGGGCAACTAGACTACTACAAGGAATGGAAGGCTGCCCATATGAAGAGAGGTTGAAAAACTTAGATATGTTTAGCTTAGAAAAAAGATGTCTGAGAGGAGATCTCCTTTATATGTATAAATACATGTGTGGTCAATATAAAGGACTGGCACATGACTTATTTCTTCCAAAGACAATACTAAGGACCAGGAGGACTCACTGCGAGTGGAAGAAAAGTGAGTCCGGCAGCTAAATAGGAAAGGGTTCTTTACAGTTAGAGCAGTCAGACTGTGGAATGCCGACCACAAGAGGCAGTAACGGCAGATACTATAACAGCTTTTAAAAAAGGTCTGGATGATTTCCTCAGTACACAACATTGTCGGTTATAAGTGACTTAATGACAAAATGTATAATTGGTGGAGGAAGTTTGAACTAGATGGACCTAGGTCTTTTTTCAACCTACAGTTCTGGCAAAAATTAGGAGACCACTTCAAAATTGTCAGTTTTTTCTTATTTTTTCTCTGCATAGGTATATTTTTGAGTAACATGTAAATTGTTCTTTTATTCTATAAACTACTGGCAGTATGTCTCCGAATTTCCAAGCAATACATTTTGTATTTTTTTTTCTGAAAGTGCGAAATGGTCAAAATAACAAAACAATGCATTGCTTTCAGACCTCAAATAATGCAAAGAAAACAAGTTCATATTCATTTACTAATGTTTTAACTCAGGAACAGATCAGAAATCAATATTTTGTGGAATAACCATGATTTTTAATTATAACTTTCATGCGTCTTGGCTGCTTTCCACCAGTCTTTCACACTGATTTTGGGTGACCTTATGCCACTCCTGGTGCAAAAATGAAAGTACTTCTTTGTTTGATGGCTTATGACTATCCATCTTCCTCTTGATTACGTTTCAAAGGTTTTCAATGGGGTTCAGGTCTGGATATTGGGCTGGCCATGACAGGGTTTTGATGTGGTGGTCCTTCATTCACACATTGATTGACCTAGCTGTGTGGCATGGCACATTGTTCTGCTGGAAAAAAAAACAGTCCTCAGAGTTGGGGAACATTGCCGGAGCACAAGGAAGCAACTGTTTTTCCAGGATAACCTTGTATGCGGCTTGATTCATACGTCCTTCACAAAGTTTGTATATGAATCATATCACCTCATCTGAAAGCGAGTGATATAGAGAAAAGAGTCAGATACTGTCATTGGCTCCAGGGGTTTGTGGAGGACAATGAAGGAATATTGGCTCTCAGATAAGTTGTAGTTCTATTTGTTGGGTTATGTTAATGAAGCGACCGGTGGTAGGGCCGCGGGTGTGTGTGTATGCTCTATTCCAACAAAATCCCCATACTCAGATTTTACCGGTAGTAACATTTCTTTACTATAAAACATATTTATAACACAATCAACCGAACTATCTGCGCACATGTGTATAGTGGCGTCCCCGGATCTTCACTCCTTCCGGGTGCGCAGCAAGGGAAAAAAAAAGAAAAGAGAAAAACACAAAGAAATGGCGGCAACTTTCCCTAACTTTCCCTACAATCACGTACCAGTCTATCCCAGAAGAAGATGCCGCTCCCACGTCGCAGGCCTGGAGTCTCACGATGATGGGTCCCGGTGCAGCGCTGAAGGGATGCAGCTCCTCGGTCTTTTCCTTTGATCTTCTCCCGCTGGTAACGGATTCTAGTCAGTCTTTTAGTCCCGGGGCACACCGAGCAGAAGAAGGGAGGTCACGGCCCCTGCACTTGCACTCAGGGTGCGATGCTCTGCAGTCGAGTTGTCACAGCCCCTGGATATGCACTCCGGGCGCGATGCTCTGCAGTCCGGTTAGATCCTCGGGGAAAAAACAAAGTCCTGCAGACCGGGGTTGGCAGAAACCACTTCCACAGGGTGATTCCTCCAAGAATCCGGTGGCAAAAGAGTCCTCTGTTCAGGGAGACCACACGCAGCTCTCTCCTGGCCGAGCTCCGGGGCTAAACCTCCTTCCTGCACTTTTTCTTCCTGGTCAGCACACACAAGCTGCAGCAGGGGATTTCCCACCTCTGTGTTTGTGATTGCACAGTCTGACACTGCCCCCTTGTGGGCAAGTGCTGAAGCAATATTCAAATCCATTTCTACATTAATGATGCAGTCTGAATTGTTGATCCCATTACATACCCCCCTACTTAAAGGTTGGCAGTCCCTGTCAACTGCCGTCGGTTCCCAGGCAGCGATGACTGCAGATGTCACAGGGGTTGGTTGAGAAGTGGGCCATACATACTGGTCCCTGTAAGACCGCCCGGGCGGGATCCCAGCAGTGGTGCGGTCAGTGCGTCTCAAGGGTCGGTTGTTCCCCTCCCCGTCACTGTCTTTACGCCCCACTTCAGTCAGCACTCCAGGGGAAGAACTGGGTCGTGTAGGTGGGTCACCGGTCTCAGAGTCGACGTGATCACTACGCTGGGAAACGTCCGTGACGTCAGTCGTGATAGCAGCGTCACCCCCTCCGGGTACTGTGGTAGGGGAGTCAGGCTGGGATCGGCAGGGACGCAACATATTTCGGTGCACAGTGCGAATGCTGAGACTGTCTTCACCCTGCACTCGGTATACATGCCCGTTGGGGTAGGGGCGTTCGATTACCCGGTAGACTTCAGTGTCCCACTTGGCTCGAAGTTTCCCTTGCGGCTTCTTGATACGGAGCAGGACTAGCTGTCCCAACTTCAAGGGTTGCTCTTGCACGGGGAGTGGGTCAGCATGTATCTGGCCCCGGATTTGTTGGCTCACCAGCCGGTGTACAGTCTCCATCTTCTGTCGGTGAGCATTTAGCCAGGAGGGGTAGTTATAGCAGACATCATCTCCAGGGCGGAATAGGTTCAGGTCATGGACCCCTTTTCCGGGGCGGCCAAAGAGAAGGGTGTGTGGGGTGTAACCAGTCACGGAGTGGACCTGGTTGTTGTAGGCCCATACTAGATCGGGAAGGAATTGGGGCCATTGGTCTTTCTTATCATCAGCCAGGGTGCGGATCAGCTGGAGTAGAGTCCGGTTGAAGCGTTCACATGCACCGTTCCCTTGTGGGTGGTAAGGAGTGGTCCTCGACTTCTGAATCCCATACATCCGATGCAGCTCTTCGATGACTCGGCCTTCGAAACGAGCCCCCTGGTCGGAGTGCAACCTCTCCGGACACCCATAGACGTGGATGAACTGTCGACAGATGGCCCGTGCAGCCGATTCAGCCGTCTGGTCTTTGGTAGCAACAGCGACAGCGAATTTTGTGAAGTGATCCACCATGACTAGGCAGTACTGATAGCCACTGCTCGCCGTCCCAATCAGCAGGTAGTCCACCATCAACAGCTCAAGGGGTCTGGATGTTTTAATTGTCTGGACAGGTGCCCGCTGCTCAGGGGACTTGTGCAGTTCACAGGTGCGACAGGTCTGGCAGACGTCTTCAACCAGCTTGCGGAGCCCCGGACAATAGATGGACTGTTGAATCCATCAAAAGGTCTTGTCTATTCCGAAGTGTCCATTCCTTGTGTGGGCTTGGGTCACCATCTCACGGGCCAATTGATCAGGCACCACAACTTGTGTGCATTCTTCCAGCATGTGCGACAAGAGAACCTTCCGGTATAGCACTCCTTCTCTCAGAATCAGCCGGTCCCACTGACTGAGCAGGGTCAAGGTCCCGGTAGACAGTCGTGCCCGTATATCGGCGGGAGGCTTCTGCTGCCGCTTCACCCATTGTTTGAGTAGAGCCCATTCAGGGTTCTGATCCTGGAGCCTGCACCACTCCTGGGGTGGCAAGGCGACCCCCACTGGAGTTCCAGCTTCGCCCACAACGAACTGGCGGTAATCCATCATCTGTTGGGCGAGCTTTGCAAAGTCAGGCGTCTCGTCCCGTTCTAATTCTTCATCCCGGTCTCGGTTGATTAAGGGGTATGACACTGTACTAAGGACCAGGGGGCACTCACTGCGAGTGGAAGAAAAGCGATTCCGACACCTAAATAGGAAAGGGTTCTTTACAGTTAGAGCGGTCAGACTGTGGAATACACTACCACAAGAGGTAGTAATGGCAGATACTATAACAGCTTTTAAAAAAGGGCTGGATGATTTCCTCAGTACACAAAACATTGTTGGTTATAAATGACTTAGTGACTAAATGTAGAACTGGTGGAGGAAGGTTGAACTAGATGGACCTAGGTCTTTTTTCAACCTAAGTAACTATGTAACTATGTAACTCTAGACAGGCTGTCCGCATTTTGATTCTCAGCTCCAGCCCTATATTTGATCTTGTAATTGAACTTGGAGAGCCGAGCCATCCAACGCTGCTCCATGACTCCGAGCTTTGCATTTTCTAAGTGGGCCAACGGGTTGTTATCGGTCAGGACTAGTACTTCAGCCCCCGTGAGGTATCCCGCAAATTTCTCCGCCATAGCCCACGTTAGGGCCAACAGCTCCAGCCGGAACGAGCTATAATTGGTGGGGTTCCTCTCGCCCTCATGTAGGGACCGACTGGCATAGGCTATGACCCGTTCCTTGCCTTCTTGGACCTGTGAAAGTACTGCCCCTAGACCCTGTAGGCTGGCATCGGTGTGTAGTTGGAAGGGCAGGTTGTAGTCCGCATATGCCAGGATGGGGGGAGACGTTAAGGCACCCTTTAGGGCTTGGAAGGACTCTTCCTGGCTGGGTCCCCAGCTGATGGGTCGTCCTCTGGGGCTGTTGGTGGTCCCTCGAAGCAGGTCATGCAAGGGTGCAGCAAGCCGGGCGAAGTTTTTGACGAACCGGCGGTAGTAGCCGGCCAACCCCAGGAAAGCCCTGACCTCCTTGACGTTTGTGGGCTGCGGCCAATCCCGTACGGCGGCTATCTTCTCTGAAGACGGCTGGATACCTTCGGCTGAGATCCGGTGGCCCAGATAATTGATCTCGGGCTGCAGAAGACGGCACTTGTTGGGTTTCAACTTCAGGCCATGTTCTCTCAGCCTACTGAACACACGGCCCAGCTGCTGCAGGTGTTCTTCAAATGTGGCCGAATAGACTACAATGTCGTCCAGGTAGATGAGGGTGAAGTCGAAGTTGAAGTCTCCCAAGCAGCGCTCCATCAGCCGCTGGAAAGTCCCCGGCGCGTTGTTCAGACCAAAGGGCATCCGGTCGAACTCGTACAGGCCCATGGGTAGGATGAAAGCAGTCTTCTCTCTATCTTTCTCGTGCATAGGTACCTGCCAATATCCGCTGGCCAGATCCAACGAAGAGAAGTATTTGGCTTTCTTCAGGGCTGTCAGGGATTCTTCGATCCTTGGCAAAGGGTATGAGTCCCGGATGGTGCAAGCATTCAAATGGCGGTAGTCCACACAGAATCTCAGGGACCCGTCCTTCTTCTTGACTAACACCACCGGTGCAGCCCAGGGGCTCTGGCTTTCTCGTACCACTCCAGCTTGTAGCATGGAATTCAGGAGATCTTTCACTTCTTGGTATTGCTGGGGAGGTATTTGGCGGTACCTTTCACGGATAGGAGCAGTGTCACCTGTGGGGATTTCGTGCTTGATACTGGTGGTGCACCCAAAGTCGGTGTCATGCCGGGCAAAGGACGCCTGATGCTCTTGAAGTAGCTCTTCCACCTGGGACACCTCCCGTTTGGAGTATTGGGATACGTCCAACTGACACTTCTCTCGTAGTTCTCGCCCCGCGTTGGTGTCACCCGTGACAGTGGCCATGGCAGAGACCGTCACTGTCCAATCTCCCTCTGTAGACGGTACAAACTGGAGGGGGCTCATAGGGTTCACCTCTTCGGTCAGAGCGTAGACTCGGGCGAGCTGTGTCCCGGCTTCTAGGTCAACGCTCACGTTAGCCGTGTTGCCCAGCCTGACAGGAATTCTTCCCTTTCTCACTACTGCTAGAGTTCGAGCGACTAGTGGATTCAGCTTCCCTTCCTTCGGGGTGCGCGGCTCAATCAGCACCTCCACGCCTTCAAGCTGTCTCGTGGTGCTAAGGGGTAGTGAGATAACTGTCTCTTTCCCAGCCGGTAAGGTGATCCTAGTATGGCGGGGTACGGTGATCATGGCCAGCTGCAGTTGTTCTTCTGTCATTCGCTGGAGGTTGCAGGTCCGGACCACTTGCTGAAAGGCACGGCGGGTGGCCCTATGTGCGGTCACTTCTTGCCAGTACTTGGGCCCCTTCTTGGTAAACAACACCAGATTGAGGTCTTTCAAGATGTTCATCCCAATAATCATGGGCGTCTCTGATCCAAAGCCTTCCCTGACCACGATTATCCCTCTCTTCCCGAGATCTTGGCCACAGATTTCGGTGTTCATCCAGGCAACTCCCGTCACGGGAATGGGTAGATTATTGGCTGCTTTGATCTTGATGGCGGTATCAGGGTCATAGGCAACCCGCGGCTTTAGACACTCTTCGTAGAACTGCTCGGACATGGTGGATAACTGAGACCCAGTATCCATTAACCCTTGTACGGCGATCCCTTCCAGTAATACTTCCAGGGTGGGGCTATTTGATGCAAGTTTGTTCCGTGGCTGGCTCTGTTTTCCTACACCCCTCTCTTTGGCGTCCCCTGCCGAGTGAGCCTCTTTGGCAGGGGCGTCTAGTTTAAAGGCGGCCGCTGTTGTGGGACATGACTTGCTGGTTCTGGTAGATCGGACTGTGGATGAACTTGAAAGTTCTGGGGGCAACGGTTGGCTCTATGGCGGGGATCGCCGCATGTCCAGCATCTTCCCATCGGCCGGCTGGGTTGTTGTCTCGCTTGCCGGCCCGCCTGTTGGTCTAGGGTGAGCTGTAACACCTGTTTCTGCAACTCTGCCACCATCTGCTTCAGTTCTTCCGTGTTGCTGTTCGGAGTCCCGATACCAGATATGGACCTGCAAGCCGCGGTATATGTCTGTGTCTCCCCGACAGGTCCCCTTGAACGTTCTATAGCTTCTTGTTTGACCTCAGCGAACGTAAAGGCCGGATTTATCCGGAGTAGATCTTGCAATGAGCGGTTAAGGTACGGGTCTCTCAATCCGGTCACGAACTGATCTCTCAACACCAGGTCACGGGCACCCGTACTAGCTAGCTGTTCTTCGTTTCTACAGGCTTGTTCTAGTAGCACTTGAAGGGCATTGGCATATTGAGGAATGTCCTCCGACTCGAGCTGAGTACGCCGGAAGAACATATAGCGCAATGTTCCCGCATAAGTGGTCGGCAGCACCCGCACCAAGTCATCCAACGTACGCTGGCCCCTAACCGTCTCCAGCCTGACTGTCGTCCACGCTTCCCCCTCTAATGTTAGCATGGCCATTTCTGCTAAGGTCTTAGGATCAGTGTTATACATTTCCCCCACTATCTTAAGTTGTTCAGTCCATTCAGTTACAGGATAGTTCCGTCCGTCAAACTTTCTCACCTGATTGACAATAGACGGCGGGGGAGCTGTCCGGTTATAAGTTACTACCGGGGGATGATTTTGTTGGTAACACATCCTGCCAACTACGCCACATGAAGCGACCGGTGGTAGGGCCGCGGGTGTGTGTGTATGCTCTATTCCAACAAAATCCCCATACTCAGATTTTACCGGTAGTAACATTTCTTTACTATAAAACATATTTATAACACAATCAACCGAACTATCTGCGCACATGTGTATAGTGGCGTCCCCGGATCTTCACTCCTTCCGGGTGCGCAGCAAGGGAAAAAAAAAGAAAAGAGAAAAACACAAAGAAATGGCGGCAACTTTCCCTAACTTTCCCTACAATCACGTACCAGTCTATCCCAGAAGAAGATGCCGCTCCCACGTCGCAGGCCTGGAGTCTCACGATGATGGGTCCCGGTGCAGCGCTGAAGGGATGCAGCTCCTCGGTCTTTTCCTTTGATCTTCTCCCGCTGGTAACGGATTCTAGTCAGTCTTTTAGTCCCGGGGCACACCGAGCAGAAGAAGGGAGGTCACGGCCCCTGCACTTGCACTCAGGGTGCGATGCTCTGCAGTCGAGTTGTCACAGCCCCTGGATATGCACTCCGGGCGCGATGCTCTGCAGTCCGGTTAGATCCTCGGGGAAAAAACAAAGTCCTGCAGACCGGGGTTGGCAGAAACCACTTCCACAGGGTGATTCCTCCAAGAATCCGGTGGCAAAAGAGTCCTCTGTTCAGGGAGACCACACGCAGCTCTCTCCTGGCCGAGCTCCGGGGCTGAACCTCCTTCCCGCACTTTTTCTTCCTGGTCAGCACACACAAGCTGCAGCAGGGGATTTCCCACCTCTGTGTTTGTGATTGCACAGTCTGACACTGCCCCCTTGTGGGCAAGTGCTGAAGCAATATTCAAATCCATTTCTACATTAATGATGCAGTCTGAATTGTTGATCCCATTACATTAACTTACAGAGCACTTGTATATGGGCAGCTGAGAATCCCTTTCACACTCACCAAAAATCGCTGCATGATCAAAATGTCAGTGGAAGGTGCGTAATGTCCCAGTTGTACATCATAGGCCCCATTTTCTTTGACACGAGCATGAACACACTTGTTTACCTGGACAGTCTTGAACAATTGATGAATCAACTGGGTGATCGTGAGTTAATGGAAGGTTATGTTCAGCAAGATGGAGAAATGTGTCACAGATTGGCAGAAATTGAGTCCTTTTTTTGAGAAACTGGGTAATTTCAAATGGGCTTTGGTCACCGGGGGTGCCAGATCTGAGACCACCAGACTTCTTTCTTTTGGGTGTGGTCATGCCTTGCACTGTGGAAGATTTGAAGCAAAGCACTAAATGTGAAATTGCGGCTATTCTCAGCCCGATATGCATGGAACGGCGTGTCGAAATCTGTTTTGCGGAAGGCAGAGATCACTTCCAGCATTACATGTAATGTGATTGATTACACACACATCAAGGCGTATTTAGTGTATTATTTTTATTCACATTGCTTCATTCTAACGGAAGGTATAACATTCGGGGCCACTTTTGAGTGCATCTCCCTGTAGGAAAAAAAAATGCCCGTGGCTTTTCTGCCTCAAAAGATGTAAAAAAGACGCTTTAGGAACATGAATACAGCTGAAAATGCTCCTTGTAAGGTTGGATTCACACGATCGTATGGTATCGGATGCAATATGCTAATGACCCTCAGCTCACGATGGGAGCACAGTGTCATGCGATCGGATCACAGCTGCGGAGGAGAGTAAGGGATTAATCTCCCCATCTCCTCCATTGTCAGGTGATGCGATTATCACACTGCACTCAGGTGTCATCCGAGTGCAGTCCAATGTTTCACTTGCACCCATAGACTTGTATGGGTGCGGGTGACAGGTCTCTGGTTGACAATCACAGCATGCTGCTGCAGAATCTGGATGAGAAAAAAGCTGACCATCGGCTCTTCCTCATTGAATAACATTGGTCCGAGTACAATGTGACATTTTCTCGCATTGCGCTCGTCCGATTCATACGCTCATGTGAGCATACCCTTAGGGAAATTTTCCCCCTATTTCCTCGGATATTTCAGGAGAGCTAGCGAGTTTGGTTTATGTGGTATTTTTATCCACAAGATGGGACATTGATGTCTAATCGATACCAGCCGCACCTCTGGGACCTATATCTATCATTACACCAGGTCCTTGTCCATGTGTGGCCACAGTGAGGAGCATGGCTCCATATTCACTTGGATGACTGACTTGTTATTATGTTAAGGCAATTTTCAGAAATACCCAGTACCCCAGGGACAATCTTTGCTTTACTCTAACTTCCCGAGTCCATCGCTGAGTCTACATCGCTACTACTGGTGTCTGTTATTGTCCGCAGCGCTGACGCCACGTTGAGAGCGCTGCAGCCAATCAATGCACGTAGCTGCTATGAGTAGACAGAATAAGCTGCTGAACTCAGTGATTGTCTACAGCGCTGTTTATGTCAGTGCTCCAGACAATAACAGACACTGGGAGGGGGTGTCTGCAAATAGAAAATCCCTTTACTAAGCAGGCCACTTATAGGATCTGTGAACATAAAGATACTTCTACTAGCACTGATGGTTGTGCCTCCATAGTATAGCCAATAACTTATAACTGACAGAACTAGACAGTGTCAGGCCAAGCAGTAAACTGCACTCATCACCCTGGGAAAAAAACTGCAGCGATTGTGTCTCCTGCCGGCAGGTGTCGCTGTCTCGCAGCCGCTGAGTGGAAGCCTCTTTGGCTCGTCAGAGCGGCCTTCTAGCCAACCTCTCTCATCTCTATCAGCCGCTCGCCGGACTGGGTGACGTTGGACAACAAAGATGGCGGCGGGAAGCAGTAACTACTGGGAAGGTGAGAAACGGATCCTAGAGGCAGGCAGTACCGGATACACCGGGGGATGTGTGTGTGGCGGACCTGGGCAGGCTGCTGGGGGCGCGGTTTTACATGTGGAGGAGTGATATCAGCCTGCAGTGTAGTGAAATAAACCTCAGCAGGGAAACACTTTCATATTCCATAGCTATAATGGGGCTGTAAACCAATGGAGACCGCCAGACAAGTGATAATAGCAATGTATTGTATTAGAGGTCTGACTGTTACCATGACAACCTGAAGTCTGCCATCCACAGACCATAATGTCCTGGTCCAGGAATGTCTCATTGTATAGCATCTCATGTAGTATAATAATCCAGATACGTCAGGATCGTGGCCGGCTCTAGGGTTATACGAGCCCCCGACCAGCAGAGGCCCTGACGGCTCATTTTCCTCTTCGTATTTTGCTCCTCGCCTTATTTTTTTTATTTTTCTGTCAATAAACCGTCTTGTGTTTTTGCGGTATGAGCAGCAGATCGTATTGGTACCATTTTGGGATTCATACGACTTTCTGGTATTACTATTATTTAATATTATAGCGCCATTTATTCCATGTGAAAGAGTATACAGAATAAAAATAAATACAATAATCATGAACAATACATACACAGACAGATACAGGAAAAGAGAAAAGATCCTTCCCCTGGGGGCTCACAATCTACAGGGGATGGGTGAGGGTACAGTAGATGGGGGCAGACCTGGTCGTGCATTGGTTTTGTGGAGGTTGTAGGTTTGTCGGAAGAGGTGGGTCTTCAAGTACCTTTTGAAGATTTCCACGGTAGGTGAAAGTCTGATATACTGGGGTAGAAAGTTCCAGAGTATGGGGGAGGCACTGGAGAAATTTTGGATGCGATTATGGGAAGAGAAGAGTAGAGAAGGAGATTTTGTGAAGATCAGGAGTTGCGTGCGGGTAGGTACCGGGAGACTTGGTCACAGATGTATGGAGGAGACAGGTTGTGGATGGCTTTGTATGTCATGGTGAGGGTTTTGAACTGGAGTCTTTTGGCAATGGGAAGGCAGTGTTCGGATTGGCAGAAAGGAGATACCAAGTAATAGTTGGGGGGAAGGAGGATTAGTTGGACAGCATAGTTCAGGATAGATTGGAGGGGTGGCCACAGAGCAGTGGTTGCAGTAGTCGAGGCGGGAGATGATGGGGGCACACACTAGTGATTTGCAGACTCTTGATTAAGGAATTTACAGATCCGGGAAATATTTTTGAATCAGCAGGAGGTGGAAAGGGCTTTGATATGTAGCTTTCAGGAGAGCGCAGAATCAAGGGTTACACCGGGGCAGCGAGCTTGTGGGACTGGGGAGAATGAGCAGCCATTGACTATGATGGATAGGTCTGTATGGGGGTTGAGTGAGATATGGGAAAGGCGATGGATTCTGTTTTGTCCACATTAAGTTATAGAAAGTGAGCGGAGAATAAGAATGAAATAGCTGGTAGACATTGTAGGATTCTAGTTAGTAATAAGATGATATTGGGTCCACAGATGTAGATTTGCGTATCATCATCATAGAGACGATACTGAAAGCTATAGGACTCCTTGAGCTGTCCCAGGCCGAAGGTGTAGGGGGTCTAAGATCAGAACCTTGCGGGATACCAACAGATAGGGGGTGAGTTTTCTTTTTTTTTAAATCTGGCTCAACTTTTATTGATTTTGTATTTTCTAAGGAAACTTGAACCTGTGATTACTGCAATGAATTGTACAAGCAATGTAATATTGCTATGATTGCAAAATTACCATTCCTTTATAAAGCTCAGTCTGGGTCAGTCAGACACAGGTGTAGAGACATGGTAGATACAGCGTCCTTTATTAGGCCATGATAAAACAACTGACGCAACATTTGTAACCTCATAGACTTTTTTTTTTTTTTTGACCATTGACGGCATTGTGTATGGGGATAAACTGTTGCGATCACTGCTGACTCCGATTGCAGCTGTAAGGCTAAGGACACACGGCGAGTAAAATGGTGCATTGGAGTGCGATAAAAAAAAAAACCATTTCACCTTGGACCATTGTTACTCAATGGGGCCGCTCCCATGAGCGATTTTTTTTTTTTTTTTTTCTCAGCCCTAATCAGACTGAGAAACGAATCGCAGCATGCTGCGGGAAGAATCCGCTTTGTCTTCTCTCGCACCCATACAAGTCTACGGGTGCGAGAGAAACCTCGCACTGTACTCTCATTACACCAGAGTGCAGTGCGATATACACATCAGCTGACAATGGAGGAGATGGGGAGATAAGTTCCTCCCTCTCCTCCGCAACGTCCACCCTGTCCTCAGCATCTCTGCTGCAATCGCAGGATAGTGTCACAGTGGCATTACACTCGGCTTACACTCCAGCAGAGCGGAAGCCGAGTGTCATGCGATGTACTCACAGTAGTGTTCGTGTGGCCTCAGCCTTAAGCTGGGTTCACACTAAACGACAGCGACAACGACGTCGCTGTTACGTCACCATTTTCGGTGACGTAACAGCGACCTTGTAAGTCGCTGTTATGATCGCTGCTTAGCTGTCAAACACAGCAGAAGCAGCGATCATAACGTCGCTGTGTTACATGTTCAGAGAGCAGGGAGCCGCGCTTAGCGCTGGCTCCTTGCTCTCCTAGGTACAGTACACATCCGGTTAATTAACCCGATGTGTGCTGCAGCTACATGTCACAGTGCAGAGAGCAGGGAGCCGCGCGCACTGCTTAGCGCTGGCTCTTTGCTCTCTTTGCTACAGTATACATCGGGTTAATTACCCGATGCATACTGCAGCCACATGTCACAGTGCAGGAGCTGGCGCTGGCAGCAAGAGCGGAGGCTGGTAACCAGCGTAAACATCGGGTAACCAGGGAAAGGACTTCCCTTGGTTACCCGATGTTTACGCTGGTTACAGCTTACCGCAGCTGCCAGTGCCGGCTCCTGCTCGCTTCATTTCGTCGCTCTCTCGCTGTCACACACAGCGATGTGTGTGTCACAGCGGGAGAGTGACGACGAAAAAATGAAGCTGGACATTCAGCAACGACCGGCGACCTCACAGCAGGGGCCAGGTCGTTGCTGGATGTCACACACAGCGACAGCGACGGGACGTCGCTGCAACGTCACCGAAAATGGTGACGTAGCAGCGACGTCGTTGTCGTTGTCGCTGTGTGTGACACCAGCTTTAAGGCCCTGTCACACACACAGATAAATCTGTGGCAGATCTGTGGTTGCAGTGAAATTGTGGACAATCAGTGCCAGGTTTGTGGCTGTGTACAAATGGAACAATATGTCCACGATTTCACTGCAACCACAGATCTGCCAAAGATTTATCAGTGTGTGTGTGACAGGGCCTTTAGACTTAAGTGCTGGCTGTATAACACAGCCTGTACCCTCTCTATATGGAGCAGACACCGCTCCTGAGCCTGCTCCATAGGGTCCTTTTGCACTTGCGGTTTCTACGTGCAAGTGCGATCTGATAAAACATCGGATTGCACTCGCACCAGTGCAAAACTATGGGGCAGTGTCCTCTTGTCCTATTGTTATTTGTCGTCATGAATCGTGCTCTCGCTGCAATCCGAGTCTCGGCTCATGCACCCCCATACAAGTCTATGGGAGCGTATGAAACATCGCACAGCACTCGCATGTTATGCGACTGCAGTGCGATATACGCAGAGACAGACAGCGGAGGGGATGGGCGGAAAGTGCTCCCTCCCTCTTCTCCGCAGCTGTGATACGATCGCAATATCGCATCACAGTCGCATGACCCTCGGCTGAAGCACGCAGCAGAGGGTCATTAGCATATCCCTTCTGATGCTCTCGTATCGTAAGCTATGCGCAAGTGGAAAAGAACCCATACACACAGTGGCCACAGGGTTGAATGGGCCCAGGTTAGCTGACTGCTGATGCCTGCTCTAACCTGGATGTATAACATTGTAAGATATTATGGGATGTACAGAATCCATGACATTTGTGGTGTCCATGGATTCCACTGTCCAGTAAATGCAACTCATGTACAGTCAGTAATTGTGAGAGAAGTACACCACCAAGTTATTTCTTAATATTATTTCTATGTAATTAAGTTGTGTATAAAAGTCCATATTATTTCAAGATCTCTGCCTGCTCTCAGTGAATGACAGCGTTCCCATACACATCCTGGTGACCTGTGCTGATCGGGTTCTGCTGACTCAGTTGTGTGGCTCGATTAATTTGAGCTCTGTCTTATAATGAGCTTATGTTAATAGGACATGATCTGGACGGGCTTTTAGCCTCAGTGTAAGGCTATGCGCGCACGTTGCGTTCTATTACGCAGCGTAAATAGTCACTGCATGTGTGTCTCAGAACACTGCCGAAAAGCTGCGTTCTGAGACGCATTCGGCAGAACGCAATGTGCGCACATTCCTGCAGAATTCATGCATTCTGGATGCTTTCTCTGCCATAGGAAAAGCATCCAGAGCGTACATTTTTGACAGTGCAGTCCCACTCGGCTCTGTAGCATCCCCATAGACTTGCAGCAGAGCCGACTGGGACCGGAATGTCAAAAAGAGCACATGGCTGGCTGCGGGAGACAGCCGCGCGATCAGAATGAACTCGGGTGAACTTCACCCGACTTCATTATGATCGCGCGGCTGTCTGTGTGCCGCGGCTTGATTTGCGGTCACAGGTGAAGGACTCACCTGTGACCGCAAATCTGAGTGACTGCAGTGAGCCACGCGATCACTGGTGCCGTCACTCAGGTAAGGTTACCCGCGGCCAGCTCGAGTCCTCCACGCGAGACCTGTGGCCGCGGGTAACCTGAGAGACGTCCCCGCACACAACCCGCCGTCCCCGCACACAACCCGCCGTCCCCGCACACAACCCGCCGTCCCCGCACACAACCCGCCGTCCCCGCACACACACACCGGCATTACCTCTGACGTCCCCGCTGACAGCGCGACTCACTTCAGTTGCTGCATGGAGCGGACAGGAGCGGGGGTGTTCTACTGCCGCTCCGTTCAGCTTCATGTAGCAGAGCTGGATGCGTCGCACGACCTCGTGGATTACGCCGGACCTGGAGGGGTTTTTGAGGATTAATAAAGTGGTAAGAGGGTGGTTTTTGTCTTTTATTTCAAGTAAAGGATTTTTCGGGTGTTTGTGTTTATTTACTTTCACCAGGTTAATCATTGGGGGTGTCTCATAGATGCCTGCAACGATTAACTAGGACTTAGTGGCAGCTATGGGCTGCTGCCATTAACTCCTTATTACCCAGATTGCCACCGCACCAGGGCAGTTCTGGATGAGCCAGGTACAGTCCCGGGACTATCGCATCTAATCCATGCGGCAATTCCGGGCGGCTGCTGGCTGATATTTTTAGGCAGGGGGGCTCCCCATCCTGAGAATACCAGCCTTCAGCCGTGTGGCTTTACCCTGGCTGGTATCAAAATTGGGGAGGACCGCACGCTGTTTTTTTTTAAATTATCTATTTATTTATTTTACTGCACTACATAGACCCGCCCACCGGCGGCTGTGATTGGTTGCAGTGCGACAGCTGTCACTCAGCATGAGGCGTGTCTGACTGCAACCAATCATAGGCGCCGGTGGGCGGGGGAAGCAGTGAATACGAGATTGAATAATGGGCGGCCGGCTTTTTCAAAAGCAGGAGAAGCCGCTGGAGCAGTGTGACAGCCGTGCAGCTGATCGGTGAGTATGAGAGAGGGGGGTGAGGGATAGACCAACAGAGAGAGAGAGAGAGAGACCGACCGACCGACCGACAGGGAGACACAGAGACCAACAGACAGACAGAGAGACCGACATTACAACCAATACGCACAAAAGAAGTGACATGTCACTTCTTAGAACGCGCGCTTCGGGCAGCAGCCAAAGCGCTGCACTTTAATACGCCACGTGCGCACAGCTCCTGCATAATCTTCATAGATTATGCTGGGGACGCATGCAGTTACGCTGCGGTGCAGATCGCAGCGTAACTGCATGCAAATACGCAACGTGCGCACATAGCCTAAACAAAAAAAAAGTTACTCACTGGCAGCAAGCTCTGTATATTGTTCCATTAAAGATTTATATACATAAGAAGGACAAACTGTGTTTTAAAGGACAGCACTGATCCCTATGATTTTCAAGGAATTTAGGTGTTTTAGGTTTTTATAGTCAAGAGGGAAACATTTTAGACTAGGGTTAATTGATGTGCGTCTCACAAGTTGTGCAAACAAAAATATTTGTGTGACTTGATGTCCTTGATTGTCATAAAACGGCCCAGTCATAGACATGTTGCATGTGAGCTGCAGTATAATACTTTGACTTCAATTGGAGCTATGCAATGTGGTCTTCTTCATACGCTACATGTTAGACCGAATTTCAGTCATGTGAAATCCACCTTATGGTTGTTTTAGATGTCTGTGCACTGATTAGAATTCATGGACTGGTCGGGGGTCTCCCGACCAGAGCGTAACAGCTTCATATACTTCTATGAGGTTTTCACTCTTGGCACAGGAGACCTGTGGCCAGTCCCCGTACACAGACTGCAATGCAACAGACTGACCAGGGGCCTCCTGACCCGACCCTGACAGCCTCATAGAAATATTTGAAGTTGTCCCGCTCCCAGTCCATGCATTCTGGCCTGTGCATGGACTATGTTGCAGGGACGTCTCAAAGAGCCCTTATAATGAGGCCAGATCATATAACTAAAGCCACTAGAGTGACTTATCTGTGGCTTGGCCTCATTCAATTATGTCAGGGTAATGGATTGCCGTAAAAAACAAAAAACATTTGCTGGCAGGTTGCATGCTATCAACATCGTACTCCCAACAGATTTAAGTATTTTTTTTGCTCTGATTGTGTTGTGGTCACATTAGATTGTTGTTGCTCTGAAACATCACACTATTCATACATGTCTGTGTTCTGCTAGCCTGATGCCACATTTAGACGAGCCGATAATGAGTGAACATATTTTCCTAAAAATCCTTAAGGCCTGTCACACACACACAGATAAATCTTTGGCAGATCTGTGGTTGCAGTGAAATCATGGACATATTGTTCCATTTGTACACAGCCACAAACCTGGCACTGATTGTCCACAATTTCACTGCAACCACAGATCTGCCGCAGATTTATCTGTGTGTGAGACAGGGCCTTTATTCCCAGTTATTGGCCCATGTAAACATACAAATTGCTAAGCCCTAGATTAGTAATGGGATGCATCTGTAAGACCCCGCATTACTAATCTGTAAGTGAAAGTAAATAAACACAAACACCGAAAAAATCCTTTATTTGAAATATATTACAAAAAACACTTTTCTCTTTCTCCTCTTTATTAACCCCCAAAGCACCTTGCTCATACGACTTAATCCACACGAGGTCCCATACTGATTCCAACTCTGCTACATTAAGTCACAACGAGCAATCATGCAACATGAGCGCCTGTTGTGGACTTCAAACAGAGAATGAGCCTCAGCGATTACTTACAGATTAGTAATGGGGGTGATCTTATAGACGCCTTCCATTACTAATCTATGGCTTAGTGGCAACCGTGAACTGCGATTAACCCCTTATTACTCCGATTGCCTTCGCACCAGGGCAATCGGGAAGAGCCAGGTAAAGTGCTGGTATTGTTGCATCTAATGGATGTGACAATTCTGGGCCTGTAGGCTGCTCTTTTTAGGCTGTGGGGTGCCCAATAACCATAGGTCTCCTGAGCCTGAGAGTTCAAGCCCCCAGCTATCGGGCGTTATCGTGGATGGGTATCAAAATTGGGGGGGCAAGCATGCCGTTTTTTGCAATTATTTATTTAAATACTTTTCTTTAAAAAAAAGGCCACATACGGTTCCTCTTATTTTCATACCCAGCCAAGATAAGTGCATGGCTAGAGGCTGCAGCCTGTAGCCAAGTGCTTTATCTGTGCTGGGTATCATAATACGCAATATATTTTTATTTATTTTTATACCACGATAGACGCATATAGTGTCTGTGATTGGAAGCAGTCAGCTGATACGCTGCCAGTGAGGGTGGGGGTGCATCTGACTGCAACCAATCACAGACGCAGGTGGGTGAGGACAGCAGTGCATATGCAGTGAAGGTAATGAGCGTCCAGGAAGCAGTTACAGCAGTGTCGGGGCCTCGGGAAGTATAGCTCGCTTACTTCTATCCCTTCTTCCAACATATGTAATCACCGGATTCTGATCCCCATAGACTAATATGGGGACCGGCGTTCGGCCAGATGTCCGGGATCAATTCCGGGTTGGAATCGGTTATCTTCCAGTCCGTCCATCACTTGTCTTTACTAACAAAAGTTTAGAAATGGTTTCTCAGTATGTGTAAATTAAAGGTGGTTCTGTTTTCTTAAAATCAAAATAGCATCATATTTCCTAATCTGATACCTGTGGCTTTTACCTACCCAACGTGCTATTATGTTTTGTATGCCCCGTGTGCTGTTCCCCCACCACCATTTGTGTACCTGAGGTAACAGCAGTGATGCTGATCCTTCATTACCCGACTGCACACCACTCATAGCTAGCCTTTGCTTCTATTGAGTCCGCACCTTGCCCTGTGCGCGATCAGATAGGAGCTGTGCACTGTTCAGGGGTCTATTGAGCAATCCGGGGAGGGGAAAGGAGCTCAGCGCCTCGTCCCCTCTCCCACCACAAATCTGCAGACAAAGGGCCTGTCTAATGTGAAACAAAATCATGTTCAAAGTTTAGTCACTCTTTAAAAATAAACCAATTGTTTTCAATGGGAAATTTGCCCATAGTACATACCACATATTTATTTTCCATTTGTTTTTTCTCCACATTGAAAAAAGAAAAAAAAAATCTTGTCAATTCCTGGTGTTGTTTTTCATATGCAGAACGCGCCATATTTTCTCATTGAAATTAATTGTAAGCAAAAACATCTCCTTTACACACAAATAACTATGCCCCAAAACTCAGTGAACAAATACCTTTCGGAACAGTTGTACATGGTATAGCAGTGTGCCAATGTTCATTTGTTAGGCAGATCTCTCCTGCTATACACGAGTGCTTGGTTTGGTCGAGCTTCTATGTTTTTTTTATGTTAAAAGAGGAGAAAGTTGCTGTTGGACACTTCTGGTAGTGGCTGATCTCCCCTGAAAACACAAGGAACGGGCATTGATATTCCAACTACCCGATGCTTGTGTGTCAGTACAGGAGGTCTCCATACTCTACAAATGTTTGCCTGGTCCTGCTAAAATTAGTGGGTATGGCCGATCTTGATATAATGTGTATGTGGTCCTGTAGACCCCCATCTATTTAATATTGAAGTCTATCCTCTGTGTGTGACATCGGTCAGTAACCCCGTCACATAAATTTCCCAGCTTTTTCTCTGATCCCCCTACCACTGGTGAAGTCATGCTCCAGGGCAGGCTCTGCTGTCCCCTACCACTGGTGAAGTCATGCTCCAGGGCAGGCTCTGCTGTCCCCTACCACTGGTGAAGTCATGCTCCAGGGCAGGCTCTGCTGTCCCCTACCACTGGTGAAGTCATGCTCCAGGGCAGGCTCTGCTGTCCCCTACCACTGGTGAGGTCATGCTCCAGGGCAGGCTCTGCTGTCCCCTACCACCGGTGAAGTCATGCTCCAGGGCAGGCTCTTCTGTCCCCTACCACCGGTGAAGTCATGCTCCAGGGCAGGCTCTTCTGTCCCCTACCACCGGTGAAGTCATGCTCCCGGGCAGGCTCTTCTGTCCCCTACCACCGGTGAAGTCATGCTCCAGGGCAGGCTCTGCTGTCCCCTACCACTGGTGAAGTCATGCTCCAGGGCAGGCTCTTCTGTCACGAGTTTGTCGTTTCCTGTGATCAGGACTTGACGCTTGTTCATAGCAGAGGTGACCTTCACTTCTCCACCAGATCGATTTTCTTTAGCCCATCTTCCCTCTGATTATCATTTTATTGACTATCGCTGCTGTGACATATCCTGTATTTGAGATTGTTCACATGGAAACTTTCCATGGTGGCTTTCCTTAATGAGTCAGAGTTAGGCTGCTTTCACACTACGTCTTTTTAACATGCGTCCTGAACGTTTTTTTGCTGCAAAAGCGGATCCTGCTTTTACAGCAAAAAACGCATGCAAACGCATGTGTTACTTTGCAGGATCCTGTCACTGGATGTTTAGGGGCGGGCATTGGAGTCATGTGATCGGGAGTGAGTGGAACTAAACGTGCCAGACTGGGAGCCGGCATCTGACAGCTGCGAGGCTCGTAACCAAGGTAAACATCAGGTATACTTGCTTGGATACCCGATATTTACTTTTGTTACAAGCGTCTGCAGCTGCTAGGAGCCGGGCTCCCTGCACACGTAACCAACGTAAACATCGGGTAACTAAGATAAGTGGTTACCCGCTGTTTACCTTGGTTACGAGTGTCCGCAGCTCTCAGGTGGGGGAGAGGGAGGGGGAGAGAGACAGAGGGAGGAGAGAGATAGACTGATCACGGAGGCTGGCTTCTGGGCATGCTCAGTAGAGCAAGCAGGATCCTGTCTATCAGCACGCCAGCGTTCACATGCGTTTGCGTGCTGTTTAGTCAGGATCCAGCAATTTACAGAAGTTGGACGCAGCTCAAAAACGCTACAGGTAGCGTTTTTGAAAGATGTTAAAAAACTTCAAGTCGCTGGATCCTTACTATAACGCACGCAAACGCAGGTGAACGCATTTTAACGCGAGTCCATTGCAAATGCATTGAAATGAAAACATATTTGCACTGGATCCGTTTCTGCGTTAAAAAAACGTTCAGGACGCATGTTAAAAAGACGTAGTGTGAAAGCAGCCTTAACTGAGCTGTTTGAGTTCTGCGTACAACTGCAGCACTAAGGCTAGGTTCACACTTCCGTTGCTTTGCTTCCGTCAGGTCCGTTGTTGCGATGCAATGACGGATCCATCGTTTTTTAGATGTCAACTGACGCAACGGATGTGTAATTTCACAAGATTCCGTTCACAGGAATCCTGTGAAAAAACTCATCCGTCGCGTCCGTTACATCCGATGTGCATCCGTTCTTTGACGGATCCGTCATGATCCATTGTGTTTGGGACAGCCCACTGGGTGTGCCAAACATGCTGGGCATGGTCAGTAGAATATAACGGAATCCAGCACCATAGACATTAATTATAGCTTGTGACAGATTGTGACGGACACCTGCGGAGTCCATTTTTTTTGCCACTCCAAAAAACGTTACATTCAGCGTTGCTCCCGCCTGACCGTCAGTCACTAAACGACTGATATGTTCGCAGCGGATGCAACGCAAGGCCATCAGTCACAATCCGTCGCTAATAGAAGTCTATGAGGAAAAACTGGATTCCTGCAAAATATTTTGCAGGATACCGTAATTCCTCAAGGCGACGGATTGTGACTGATGCAAAACAACGGAAGTGTGAACCCAGCCTAAGAAATGAGATGCTAGAAATTGGCCTATTCTTATCTTATAACTGTGAGTCTATGGAGAGTGTGTACATCGGAGAAGAACAAAAATGTCGTTATTGGCCAATTCCTTGGTGTGTTGTTGACCTGGATCTGAATTAGCAAACGTTTTTTTTTTTTTTATTTCCCAGTGTTTCCACTTGGTTAAAAAATGTAATGTGTCTGAAATATGGAGACAAAATTCTTCCCTGAAAAGTGCATGTGCTGCGGATTTAATTGTAGAAATGCTGCTATTTTGACACGTCACTCTTCATTGAAAAGGAGAAATCCGCCGTCTAATTTGACAAGCTGTGGATATTATATCTGTTCAATTAATGCAGCAGATTATTTACAAAGCTTGTGTCACAAAGTCTAATCCACAAAGCTGCTATTGTAACACACACCCAACTGTTCATCTACATAATTGAGATGATGGAAAATCCGCTGCTTTTACAACCTTTGTGCACAAAGCCTTAATTACAATTTATTTATTTATTTATTTATTTTACATATTTAGAGGACCTGTCACCAGATCAAAAATATCCACTATTTGCTCCTATCTTAGGCTAGGTTCACACTTCCGTTAAATTATATCAGTCACAAGCGGATTCCGTTGTTGCCATAGACTTGTATGAGCGGCGGATTGTGACTGATGATGCTGCGTTGCACCCTCTGCCCGACTGATCAGTCGTGGAACGACTGACTGCGGGGCGCAAGGAACGCAGCCTGTAACGTTTTTTGAGCAGCGCAATCCGTAGGATTTTGCTGCGCATGCTCTCTGGCTTTCTGCACACGTAATCAGGATACACATCGGGTTACTAAGCAATGCGCTTTGGTTAGTTACCCGATATTCACACTGGTTACGTGTGCAGGGAGGCCGACACTTCACACACACACACACACACACACACACACACACACACACACACACACACACACACACACTCACACACCTGTCCCCAGCCCTGCAGTCCCCGCGGCACTGACGTCCTCAGCGCTCCGCCCCCCGCACACAACGGAGTGCGACAATGAATTCTGTTCTTTGTCATCCGTTGTACAACGCATCAGTCACATGCGTCAAGCAACGCATGTGACTGATGCAAAACAACGGAAATGTGAACCTAGTCTTATTTATGTTGCTTTTCTGAGTATTTTTTTTTATTTATTTATTTTTTTTATCCACCCTACGGTTCCAGAGATATGAACTTTTTTTATTTAGCGCTTTTTTTTTTCGGTGTCTACGACGGGTTCGGGATTCAAAGGAATCTCTGTGGGTTTGTCTTTAGGTTACCCTGTGAGCCACGCCCTCTTGGTAAAGACCATAACAGTAGCGCTAAATAAAAAGGTCCATTTCTCTGCAATCGAATGACAGATGAGTTAAAAACAAAAACTCATCATACTCGGGTGCAGCGGAAATAAATTAGGAGCAGACACGGCCACTTTTTATTTGCTGACAGCTCCTTTTTAAGAACACTGTTGTGTGTGGTGATGTAACGCTGTTTTTCTTCTTTTCTTCCATGATCAGATCTGAGGAAGCAGGCCAGACAACTGGAAAATGAACTAGATCTCAAATTAGTTTCCTTTAGCAAACTCTGCACAAGCTACTCCCACAGTAACTCCAGAGAGGGAAGACGCGACAGGTATAGGTACTACATGATTTTTTTTATTAACTCATTTCATTTTCTTTCCTTTTGGTTTCAACTTTTACTATTTATCTTTTTATTAACATTCTAATGGCTAATTCTAACCACCATTTGTCTCATTCTGAGCCTCTAGACCGCTTTCACACTGCATTCCTCTCAGTGTTCAGTGTTCCCGTCGGGGCTTCTGTCTGAACCCCCACAAAACGGGATTCGGACGTATGCACCAACGGGCCACTGACTGTAATGGTGCAGATGGAGTCACTGTGTGCCCTGTCGTACACCATTTTCGGGGGTTTACGCTCTAGTAATGCGGGCGTTACACGAGGCGATCTATCGTGCGATAGATCGTCGGGGTCACGGTTTTCGTGACGCACATCCGGCTTCGTTGGCGACGTCGTCCCGTGTGACACCTTCGAGCGATCGCAAATCAGTGAGAAATCGGGTACTCGACGTTTATTTTTAAAAAATTGTTTATTTTACTTAGCGCAGGTTGTTCATCGTACCCGGGGTAGCACCCATCGCACTGTGTGACACCCTGGGAACGTTGAACACAGCTTACCTGCGTCCCGCGGCTCCCTCCGGCTATGCACAAGGAAGGAGGTGGGCGGGATGTTTACGTCCCGCTCATCTCCGCCCCTCCGCTTCTATTAGCCGGCCGCATTGTGACGTCGCAGTGACGCCGAACGTCCCACCCCCTTCAGGAAGTGGATGTTCGCCGCCCACAGCGAGGTCGCTCAGCACGTAAGTACGTGTGATGGGGGTTAAACGACTTTGTGCGACGCGGGCAGCGATTTGTCCGTGACGCGCAAACGACGGGAGCGGGTAAGATCGCACATGCGATTGCACGATAGATCGCATCGTGTGAAGCCTGCATAAGCGTATACCCTTGAAAATGGGGCACGACAGAACACACCGTGACTCCATCTGCACCATTATAGTCAGTGGTCCTGTTGGCACATACGTCCGAATCCCGTTTTGCTCGGGGAGCTCAGACGGAAGCCCCAAAAGGACCACTGAACAGGGAGAGGAACAGTGTGAAAGCAGCCTCTTAATAAAAACTGGAAGGAAACTAGAGTAATAAAACTATTGTTGATTTGAATAGTTGTATAAATTTCTAGAAAATGTCCCAAGATCTTTCTATATGGATGACCACAACGAATATTGCAGGTTTGATGCCTCCTTCCCCACTGTAGTCTATGGAGAAAAAGCATCACAAAATCGATTATCGACCCTACATTAAATTGTTAAAAATAAGCAACAACAGTAATATTGTTACAATAGCAAGTATACTGTAGATAAACACGCTGGTCGCACGGACTGTCCCTGTGCAAAGAATGGGCCTGGACCACAAAGCTCGTCTTATAGTCCACATGTTTCTGTGATGGAGGAAAACGCTGCAGGACCTTTCACTCAAGTGATTCTAGGCCATTGACTGATCACTGGTCCTTCAGCTCGTGTACTGTCTGTTCAGGTCCCGATTTAAGAACTGCAAGATGTGGTAATTTATAATGTGTATGTGTGTAAATGTGCATGCAGCAGAGCTGTGTGTAATTGTACAAATGCATGCAGCAGGGCTGTTTGTGTATAATACACACTAGAGAAACACAAGAGATTTATTACTTCCATTTGCTACAATAAAATAAGATTGATAATGACCCCCTCCATTTTACACAGCCTTGGAAGTTTTAATTAATAGGAAAAATGTTTTTCCTTTTTTCTGCTGTCTAAACCTAGGGTGCGTCTTATGGCAGGGTGCGTCCGAAAAATGTGGTGCTTCAAAACTAGGTTTTGATTACTGGTTAAGGTGTAGTATGATAACAGACCTGGGGGCTTCAGCTGCAAAGAAAACAAATTGAAATTCATGATTGCGTTCTAGTGGCTGTGATTCTGTCTTATCTGGAGCCCCTCCCTTTGTATTACCACATAGATGCCACATCCGCTATTAACAGTGGCATCTAAGTATTTAAAGCGCACCAATCACCAGGATTTTCCTATATAACCTAAAGCCAGTGCTATACTGACACTGTCAGGTTGATTCTATACACACCTTTAGGCTATGTGCGCACGTTGCGTAATTACATGCAGTTACGCTGCGCTTTGTAGCGCAGCGTAACTGCATGCGTCCCCTGCATAATCTATGGAGATTATGCAGGAGCCGTGCGCACGTGGCGTCTTAGAGTGCAGCGCTTCGGCTGCTGCCCGAAGCGTGCGTTCTAAGAAGTGATATGTCACTTCTTCCGTGCGCTTTGCCAGCAGCCCCTGCTCTGTCTATGGCAGGAGCTGCAGGCAGAGCGCATGGAATCTGCTTTTTTTTTTCACTACGGACATTTTTCTGCAGCGATTTGAAGCATAGCCTTAGTTGTCAGCTCGGATGTATAGTTTTTGAAACACAAGCAAGTAAAGTTTGTAAAATGAGCAACTGTTTGAATAGCAGCAGCTGCTGATCAGCTGATAGCTGAGGTGGGTTTTGATAGTGATTCCTGCCCCCCCTGCCTGTCTGTCCTCCCCCTATCTGTTATTTATGCTTATTCTATTATAGAATCATTTTACTAAATGGTTAGAAGGACCTATGCTGATGTCATGCCCATGTGACCAGAAGGGGAGGGGCCTCAGCCAACAGAAAAATAATGTTGCTTCCTGGTATCAGCTATGTTGGCTAAGGCCCCGCCCCTTTTGGTCACATGGGTATGACATCAGCACAAGTCCTTCTAGTCACTTAGTAAAACGATTCTATTATAGAATTAGCATAAATAACGGGGAGGAACAACAGGCAGGAGGGCGGGAATCACTTTGAATACCCCCCCCCTTCACCCCGCTATCAGCTGATCCACAACTGCTGGCATTCAAAAAGCTGCTCATTTTACAAGCTTTACTTGCTTGTGTTTCAAAACCTATACATCCTAGCTGACCACTAAAGGTATGTATAGTATCAGCCTCATAGTGCCAGTATAGCACTGGCTTTAGGTTATATAAGAAAATCCTGGTGAATGGTGCGCTTTAAGCTTTTTGCATCAATGCTAGCTCCATCTCTGGTCATTATCATTGCTGATGGCAATTCACAATAATGACATCCCACCTTGGTCATGCTCAAAAGAAAGGAGTTACGTTTAGGATGAGGCTCATATCCATAAAGGTAAAGCAGATTTTTATAATATATATATATATATATGATAGATAGATATCTATATATCTCTATTATACAGTATATAAATTGTATATGGTTTCCAAGCGCCCTAAATTATGCTTCAACAGGAACCTGTCATGTTCCCAAATACTATTACCTTGCACTTGTAGGACTAATCTGCAGTTTAATAGCGTTAAAAAGCTGTCTGGCCACCTTACTGAAAGTGGGGTTTCCAGGAGAAAATAAGTTTTATTCTATCCAGGAGCCGCTGCCTTTCAGTAAGAGGAGGGGTACATGAAGCAGGTAAAGTCCTCACTCTTAGGCTGCTTTCACACATCCGGTTTTTGCCGTGCGGCACAATACAGTGCTCTGCAGAAAAAACGCAACTGTTTTGTTTTTTTTTTGCCGCCGGTTGCGTTTTTTCCCGCATAGATTTGCATTAGCGCCGTATTGTGCCGCATGGCCTTGCGTTGCGTCCGTTTATTGCCGGATGCGGCATATTTAGCCCATGCGGCGGCTGGATGGAATGTTGCCTGGCACATTTTTTCGTGCGGCAAAAAAAAACGCATCGCGCTGGATCCGGCAAGATGCAGTGCGATTCACAATGCAAGCCTATGGACGCCTGATGCAGCTTCCTGCGGCAAAAAAACGCATCCGGCCGCCAGATGTGGTTTTTTGCACTGCGCATGCTCAGTATCAAGCCACATCCGTCAAAAACCAGACAGGTCGCATGGAAAAACTTATGCAACGGATCCGTTTTTTTTTCGCCGCATCCGTTGCATAGGTTTTTGAGCCAGATTGTGCCGCTCAGCACAAACCGGATGTGTGAAAGCAGCCTTAGCATTTTGAGTAGTGGCTATAAAAGCACCCCCCAGATTTTGCACTATTGTGTTGCAGAGCGAACTGTCAATCAAAATGCTAGGGTGTAATTATAGGCGCTCATGGCGGAACTGAAAGATACAGCTCTCGGGAGGAATTGAACTTATTTTCCTCCTGGTAGCCATACTATCAGTGCTATGTCTGGGCACCTTCAGAGCGGTATTAACCTGGAGATAACACCACATCTGTAGGTTAATAGGGTTTGGGACCATGACATTTTCTCTTTAAATTTATTTAGTGCTTGCAGCATTAAAGGGATATAAAAATGTTTTGTTTTATAAAATAAATAAAAATAACTCTCCCTGATTGCAGCTCCTGTCCCAACGCTTGTACAGTCCTAACTGGTCTCTACTTCTTACTTCAGCCTTAACACACTCGAAAAGCTTTGAGAAGTTTTAGGCTTAACTCAGTTGCACCTAAACTTTGCAACTTTTGATGTTTTCACTCTATTTTCTCCCAGCTCTGACATAGTAAGTGGAGCTGAAGTGCGGGAGGGGCGTCATGACTTAGTCGAGCTGTGGCAGTCCGTATGCCAGAAATCTCACTGCAGTATCCGATGGGAGTGAGACTTCTGGCCTAGTGTACCTCTTCATGAATTTGGAGCATCTGACTCCAGCACGATTCCTTACTCAAGCCAGTCTTGACGAATTGGGGCCCAGGTGTCCGTTAGACTGACAATGTAGACTAAGCACATCACTTTTTAGGGGCTCTATCCCTCAACCAAAGTGCATCTTTCGTGTTCTAATCGCTGCTTCCATTCTACAGAAACTGAAATGTAACCACAAAAGCTACACACTATGTTCGGTACACCCCTGATGTGACCAAGGACCTTTGTGCACCGTTCTGCCACTAGTTTTGCATGTCCGTGTCCCCCCCACTGGAGATAGACAGCACTGTTTTGCCTAAGATTTCTCTTTAGGCAGTGCTCTCTCCAGCCAAGCAAACACTGTCAATCACTATCGTCAGCCAATCATAGAGATGCTCAGAAAACTGGGTTTCTCTGTGATTAGCTGACAGAAGCCGTTCTATGCGGATCACGATGAAGTTGTGAGCATCAGTAGGAGGAGGCAGAGGCACGACGGCTATGTGCGAACTTACCGGATTTTGCCGCGGATTTTTTGCGGTTTTGCTGCATGTTTCGGTGCAGAAAATGTTCATAACATCTCTGCAGTGAATCACCAGCAAAACCTATGGGCAAAAAAAATCCTGTGCGCACTGGGCGGAATTTGACAGCTGCATGTTTTGCTGTGGGATTCCCGCAGCAAAAACAATTGCATGTCAATTCTTTTCCGCACGTCGCTGCGGGATTTCACTACATGGACTCCAATGTTAATCGTGAAATCCCGCAGGGAATAACGCAGGCAGCAAATTCTGTGCGGTTCACTGCGTTTTCCTGCGTTATTCCCTGCGGTATTTCGCGGTTTACCTTCGGTAATGTACATCGCTTGTCTGCGGTTTTGCAGGGAAGTGATGTCATTACAGGAAGAGGAAGCGGAGCAGAGAGTAAACACACACAGATCACACACACACAGACATCACAGACATAGAACACAGACACAGACACATAGAACACACATAGAAAGCAAACGGAAATATAGAAAAAAAGAACGTGGGCTCCGCTGTATATTTACCGTCCAGCCGAGGTAAGCACACAGCGGCGGCCCGGTATTCTCAGGCTGGGGAGGGAGAGGGGCAAGGTTAATGTCCCCCGCCTCACTCCCACCTCCCACAGCCGAGAATATCAGCCGCAGCTGCCCCGGGACTGTCGCGTGTCCCCGGCTCTTCCTGCCGCCGTGTAGCAGTGGCAATCAGGGTAATACAAGGGGTTAATGGTGGCAGATCACCGCCATTAACTCCAGGCTTGATCATGGCAGCGTCTATGAGACAGCTGACATGATCAACCTGTAAGTAAAGTGAATAAAACACACAGAAAAATCCTTTATTTTAAATAAAACAAACAAGCCTCGTTAACCCTTTTTTCTTCATCGTTCCTTATGGGAGACCCAGACCATGGGGTGTATAGCTTCTGCCTCCGGAGGACACACAAAGTACTACACTAAAAGTGTAGCTCCTCCCTCCGAGCATATACACCCCCTGGATGACAAATCTAACCAGTTTCAATGCTTTGTGTTCAGGAGGTCACACACACACATGCATTCTCTGATTTTTGATTTTTTGATTTCAAAGATTTGGAAGAAAAGCGGGTCCAGTCTGGACTCCCGGCATGTCCCTTCTCACCCCACTGTGTCGGCGGTGCTATTAAGGTTGACTTTACAAGGCTGGAGCCTTCACATGCCGCGCTCCTTCACCATCCCCTGAGGCTCTGGCTTGAAGTGGGAGCCATCACGGTTCTCTCTGCTTTGCAGGAGACCGGTCTCCATCCGCAGCCCTGTCAGGATCCTGCCGGACGGAGCGTTCAACCCCCCCCCAGGGACATGGCCCTGCGTCTCATAAGCTAAGTATTGAGACGTTCAGGGGTCCCTTGTACATTTATTGAGGGGGGAGTGTGTTTGTTAACCTTGCTGTGATTTCCGGACGGTTCTCTGGGTTTTTCCTGAGAACCGCGCCGAGGGTGCCTGCTCGTCGGCCGCATGTAAAAATCTAGGCCCCGGCTTCAGTTGCGGCCTAGTTTCGTTTTCAGTTCCCCTGCATCTCAGTCATGCAGGGGAACAGTGCGGCGCCGCCCACCGGCCGTTCAGCAGAGGGGAGGACACTCCTCTCTGAGGAGATGTTTCCCTCCCCTGTATCTCTCCTTGGCCCTCCGGTTCCCGCTCTTGGGCTAATCCCCGCCCCCCCTCATCACTCCAGCGCCATTTTATCAGCGTTCTCACACTGATCGGCGCTGGCTGCTGCAGCTGCTGCATCCACTGGGGGTCCGAGCTGTGGAATCCGGAGGGCACACAAAAACCGGTCTGGTAAGCCACAACCTCTGGTTGTGGGCTTTATTATACACTCTCAGGGGGTCATTCTAAAGGAGTGTATTCTTTACTGCAGAGCCTCCACCTCAGAAGCATGTCTGTCACTAGGAGCAAGGCTGCAAAGCTGTACTCTATATGCACTGCATGTCAGCTCATTCTGCCTGAACCGAGCACATATCCACATTGTGATGCCTGCTCTAACATGGTGGTGCCTCAGCCCGGAGCCTCCTCAGGGGTCCCTCCGGCTGCTCCGGCCCCGGTGGCTGAACCCCCGGCTTGGGTAGCATCTTTTTCCAGAGCTATCTCCCAGTCTTTTGCCGACTCCATGGGACAGCTGTCCCGGACTCTGCTGACCATGCATCAGCCCCCTTCTCAGGGCGCCTCTGCCGCTCCGACTCGCTCTGCAGAGCTAACTGAGCATGTTTTAGGACCCTGTCCTCCTAAACGGAGACGCAGGGACTCTTCTCCTTCCTCGTCCCACGGCTCTGATTCACAAGCTGAATTGCAGGGCGAGGAGGATACTTTTACTGTGGGCTCAGACGCTACCTCTATGTACCCCATTGATTTATCTGAGGGTGATGCGGATGTTAGTGACTTGATTGCATCCATTAACTCCGTTCTGAACCTCAATCCACCAGCGTCAGAGGAACAAGCCTCTCTGGTAGAAAAACACCAGTTTACCTCACCTAAGAGAGCAAGGAGTATGTTTTTTAACCACTCCAGTTTTCAGGCCACTGTTACCAAGCCCAGGGCCTGTCCTGACAAACGCTTCCCAAAGCGTAGTTCTGATGACCATTTTCCCTTTCCACCAGAAGTGGTCAAGGAGTGGGCTCACTCACCAAAGGTAGACCCTCCGGTGTCTAGAATCTCGGCCCGGACAGTCGTATCTGTGGCCGATGGCACCTCTCTTAAGGATCCCACTGACCGCCAGGTTGACCTTCTGGCCAAATCTGTATATGAGGCGGCAGGAGCCTCGTTCTCCCCGTCCTTTGCAGCAGTGTGGGCTCTTAAGGCAGTATCTGCTTCTCTGGCGGAGATACATTCCCTCGCCAGGGACTCTATACCCGAGATGGTTGCCTTAACTTCCCAGGCTTCGGCTTTTTCATCCTATGCCATGTCTGCCATTCTGGAGGCTTCTCACCGCACGGCGGTGGCTTCCGCTAATTCCCTTGCGATCCGCAGGATCTTGTGGCTTCGAGAGTGGAAAGCAGACGCTTCTTCCAAGAAGTATCTTGCTGTGCTCCCCTTTGCTGGGTCCCGGCTGTTCGGTGAACAACTGGATGAAATTATTAAGGAAGCTACTGGCGGGAAGAGTACTTCCTTGCCACAAACTAAAACCAGGAAACCTGTCCAGGGCAGGAACCAGCCGAGGTTTCGTTCCTTTCGTTCCTCTAACTGGTCATCCTCTAAGCCCTCAGCTTCGTCCACTAGCTCAGCCAAGGATCGCAAACCCAGCTGGCACGCGAAGCCGCGTCCTCAGAAGAACGGAGGAGCCGCTGCCACTAAGGCAGCCTCCTCTTGACTATCTGGCTGCGCCAGCAATGTCCTTGGTCGGTGGCAGGCTCTCCCACTTTGGCGACGTGTGGTTTCAGCACGTCTCCGATCAGTGGGTGCGGGATATCATCTCCCACGGCTACAGGATAGAATTTTCTTCCAGCCCGCCAAACAGATTTTTTATGTCCACTCCCCCCTGCTCCAAAGCCGCCGCCTTCTCACAGGCCGTGGCATCCTTGCAGGCCAACGGAGTAATTGTTCCGGTTCCCGCCCGGGAACGGTTCAGAGGTTTCTACTCAAACCTCTTCCTAGTCCCCAAGAAGGACGGTTCCTTCCGGCCCATCCTGGATCTCAAGCTTCTCAACAAGCATGTTCAGGTGCGGCACTTTCGCATGGAATCTCTGCGATCGGTCATTGCCTCAATGACCCAAGGAGATTTTCTAGCATCCATCGACATCAGAGATGCTTATCTGCATGTGCCAATTGCAGTTTCACACCAGCGTTGGCTACGCTTTGCAATCGGAGAGGAACATTTCCAATTCGTGGCTAACCCGAAGGGGTGTTCACGTGTTCACCAAGGTCATGGCAGCAGTGGTTGCGGTTCTGCATCTCCAGGGGTTGGCAGTAATCCCCTACCTGGACGACCTTCTAGTCAAGGCCTCATCCAGTGCAGACTGTCATCGGAGTGTCTCGCTCACTCTCTCCACGCTTGTTCAATTCGGGTGGCTTGTCAATCTGCCCAAGTCCACTCTGACCCCGACCCAGGAACTTACGTACCTAGGGATGCAATTCGAGACTCTGCCGGCACTTGTGAAGCTGCCCTTAGTCAAACAGCAGTCCCTTCATCTGGCGGTGCGTTCTCTGTTGAAGCCCCGTTCCATCATTCCATCAGGCGCCTCATGCAGGTGCTGGGGCAGATGGTGGCGTCAATGGAAGCGGTTCCCTTTGCCCAGTTCCACCTGCGTCCTCTGCAGCTGGACATTCTCCGCTTTTGGGACAAGCGGACCTCTTCCTTGCACAGGCTAGTGGCTCTGTCGCCACAGGCCAGGAGCTCTCTTCAGTGGTGGCTTCGGCCCCTCTCTCTGTCTCAGGGACGCTCCTTCCTGACTCCGTCCTGGGTGATCCTCACCACGGACGCCAGTCTCTCCGGCTGGGGAGCAGTATTTCTCCACCACCGAGCACAGGGCACTTGGACTCCGTCCGATTCAGCCTTCTCGATCAATGTGCTGGAAATCAGGGCTGTACTTCTAGCTCTCGTAGCCTTTCACCACCTGTTGGCGGGCAAGCACATTCGAGTCCAGTCGGAGAACGCGACTGCAGTTGCCTACATCAATCACCAGGGCGGGACTCGCAGCCGCCTGGCGATGTTGGAGGTTCAACGCATCCTTCAGTGGACAGAGGACTCCAAGTCCACCATATCCGCAGTCCACATCCCAGGCGTAGAAAACTGGGAGGCAGATTATCTCAGCCGTCAAACCGTGGACAGCGGCGAGTGGTCCCTGCATCCGGCAGTGTTCCGGTCAATCTGCCGCAAGTGGGGCACTCCGGAAGTGGATCTAATGGCATCCCGGCACAACAACAAGGTCCCGGTTTACGTGGCTCGCTCCCACGATCCTCAGGCCTTGGCAGCGGACGCGCTGGTTCAAGATTGGTCCCAGTTCCGTCTGGCCTACGTGTTTCCCCCTCTAGCTCTCTTGCCCAGAGTCCTGCGCAAGATCAGGATGGAGGGCCGTCGGGTTATAATCATTGCTCCAGACTGGCCCAGGCGAGCTTGGTACCCAGACCTGCTCCGTCTGTCCGTAGAAATGCCGTGGCATCTCCCGGACCGCCCAGACCTTCTCTCTCAACGTCCGTTTTTCCGCCAGAATTCTGCGGCTCTCAGATTGACGGCGTGGCTCTTGAGTCCTGGATCCTGACGGCTTCAGGCATTCCTTCCGAGGTCATCTCCACTATGACTCAGGCTCGGAAGTCTTCCTCGGCCAGGATTTACCACAGGACTTGGAGGATTTTCCTGTCCTGGTGTCGCTCTTCCGGCCATGCTCCTTGGCCGTTTTCTTTGCCGACCATCCTGTCTTTTCTACAGTCCGGTCTGCAGCTAGGTCTATCCCTCAATTCCCTCAAGGGACAGGTCTCGGCTCTGTCGGTATTGTTCCAGCGGCGTATCGCCCGACTGGCCCAGGTGCGCACCTTCATGCAGGGCGCATCTCACATCATTCCTCCTTACCGGCGGCCTTTGGATCCCTGGGACCTTAATCTGGTCCTCACGGCCTTACAGAAACCCCCCTTTGAGCCTCTTAGGGAGGTTCCTTTGTTTCGACTTTCACAGAAAGTGGTCTTTCTGGTGGCCATAACTTCTCTCAGGAGAGTCTCTGATTTGGCTGCGCTCTCTTCGGAGTCACTTTTTTTGGTTTTTCACCAAGACAAGGTGGTTCTTCGGCCGACTCCGGACTTTCTCCCTAAGGTGGTGTCTCCTTTCCACCTTAACCAGGACATTTCATTGCCTTCCCTTTGTCCGGCCCCTGTGCATCACTTTGAGAAAGCGTTGCATACTTTGGATTTGGTGCGGGCGCTCCGAATTTATGTGTCACGCACCGCCGCTCTTAGGCGGTGCACCTCTCTTTTTGTGCTCACCACAGGTCAGCGCAAGGGTCTCTCGGCTTCTAAACCGACCCTAGCTCGTTGGATTAGGTCGGCCATATCCGATGCCTACCAATGTTCTCAGGTGCCCCCACCGCCAGGGATTAAGGCGCACTCGACCAGAGCTGTCGGTGCCTCCTGGGCTTTCAGGCACCAGGCTACGGCTCAGCAGGTTTGTCAGGCTGCCACTTGGTCTAGTCTGTACACCTTTTCGAAGCACTACCAAGTGCATGCTCATGCTTCGGCAGACGCGAGCTTGGGCAGACGCATCCTTCAGGCGGCTGTCGCCCATTTGTGAAGTTAGGTTTTGCCTACTTCTCAGTTCTGTTTATTTCCCACCCATGGACTGCTTTGAGACGTCCCATGGTCTGGGTCTCCCATAAGGAACGATGAAGAAAAAGAGAATTTTGTTACTTACCGTAAATTCTTTTTCTTATAGTTCCGACATGGGAGACCCAGCACCCTCCCTGTTGCCTGTTGGCAGTTCTTGTTCCGTGTGTTTTCACCGGCTGTTGTTGTAGACAGAGGTTCTGGTTATTCCGGGTTTTACTCTATCTCTACTTATGGGTGGATGTCCTCCTTCAGCTTTTGCACTAAACTGGTTAGATTTGTCATCCAGGGGGTGTATATGCTCGGAGGGAGGAGCTACACTTTTAGTGTAGTACTTTGTGTGTCCTCCGGAAGCAGAAGCTATACACCCCATGGTCTGGGTCTCCCATGTCGGAACTATAAGAAAAAGAATTTACGGTAAGTAACAAAATTCTCTTTATTAACCCCTCCCGAAACAAAGCTCCGACGTAATCCACAGGTCCTGCGCTGCTTACATCCAGCCGCGACTGTCACAGACACAGCGCTGAATGAATGCAGCAGACAACAGAGGTAATTACCGGTCATTTCCCACGGCCGGTAATGTGAACTCACTGCCGACCGTGGGAAATGCAGCGATCTGTCCTCTATCTATCTATCTATCTATCTATCTATCCCTCTATCTATTCTTCTGTCTCTTTATCTATCTATCTCAGAGTGAAATGACTTTTTTTTTTTTTCTTCAATGTGCCTTATTGCATTGAATGCAATAAAGCACATCCCAACCCGCACGCGGCAATACCGCGGTAAAACCGCGGCAAACCGCATGCGGTTTTCGGGTGCGGTTTGCCGCGGTTTTTTACCGCGGGTGCGGTAATCTTTGAATACCTGCGGAATTTTCTTGAGAAAATTCCATTTTCCAGTGCGCACATAGCCTTAGTGCTGGGGTTTTAGGGGTAAGGCTATGTGCGCACGTCGCGTAAAAACATGCAGTTACGCTGCGCTTTGTAGCGCAGCGTAACTGCATGCGTCCTGCGTCCCCTGCACAGTCTATGGAGACTGTGCAGGGGCCGTGCGCACGTGGCGTTTAAGAGCGCAGCGCTTCGGCTACTGCCGAAGCGCTGCGCAAAAAGAAGTGACATGTCACTTCTTTCCTGCGCTTTGCCGGCAGCTCCTGCTCTGTCTATGGGAGGAGCTGCAGGCAGAGCGCATGGAATCGGCGCTCACTACGGACATTTCTGCAGCGATCTAAAGCGCACATGTGCTCTTCAGATCGCTGCAGAAATTTCTGCAGGGCTTGTACGCAACGTGCGCACATAGCCTTAGGCTTATCTTGCGCTGAGGCTGCCCCCCTATGTAGAAACACTCTACCTGTGTGTTTAGGGCCCTTGCACAGCTGATTTGGCTGCACAGGCGATGTATCCACCCCTGGTTCAGTGTAGGGGACAAAGAGTTAGCACTTACTCCTTGACCTACTACTTCTAAGGCTGTGTGCCCACGATCAGTGTTTGCAGCGTTTTGGAGGCAGCATGTTTTTGCTGCTTCCAAAATGCTGCGATGTACAGTACAAGCACAGTGGATGAGATTTCTAGAAATCCCGTCCCACTGTGCGCGTGTAGCGCAGAGCAAAAACTGACCTGTGGTGTGGCTCTCCGAGCCGCAGCATGTCAATTCTTTGCAGCGGAGTCACAAGCGTTCTCCATAGGGAGAACACAAGTGAGATATCACAGCACCCTGAACCCTGATCGTGGGTACGGTCAGCTGTGGTCTCCTGCGGAGGAGATTCCTGGTCCCGCACGTCAGGGACACGCCGCGTAGAGGATGCAGCGGCTCCTGATCGTGGGCACGTACCTTAAAGGGTTGAAGATCATGTAGGTAGTCTCTACCAATGCATCTCACCTGCCTGTATGTATATACTGTATATATACAGTATATCTCTCCCAGCAGTGTACAGACGGCTACACAAAGTGCAACAACACATAGCGGGTAAGATATAGAGACTTGATCCAACACCTATAAATTCACACTTAGCGGTAAAAATGTCATAAGCATAAATCACTTTACATCTCATCCTCTGCTGATCTTCAGCTTCCAGCACTAGGAGGAGACATGACTTGGCTTTTTGTTATTTTCAATACTAATCACTTTTGATGTGTCTCTAAGGCTAGTTTCACACTTGCGTTGAACGGTATCCGTTGCATTGCGTTGTGTAACGGATGCAACGGATGCAACGGATGTGTTGCATATAGTGGCACAACGGATGCTGCAAAACAACGCAATTCGTTTTGATTTTTTTTTTTTTTTACCAGCGGCAGACTATTGTGAACGATCAGCTGATCGCTCCCTGCAGCTGGCCGCCGGGTGATCAGCTGATCGCTCCCAGTAGCCGGCCGCTGGGTGATCAGCTGATCGCTCCCAGTAGCCGGCCGCCGGGTGATCAGCTGATCGCTCCCTGCAGCCGGCCGCCGGGTGATCAGCTGATCGCTCCCAGTAGCCGGCCGCCGGGTGATCAGCTGATCGCTCCCAGTAGCCGGCCGCTGGGTGATCAGCTGATCGCTCCCTGAAGCCGACCGCCGGTGATCAGCTGAGCGCTGTCACTTGCCGGCCGCTGGGTGATCAGCTGATCGCTCCCTGCAGCCGACCGCCGGGTGATCAGCTGAGTGCTGTCGCTTGCCGACGGCCGGGCGCTCAGCTGAATGATCGGCCACCGCGAGCCAAAATAAAGTTTGATTTAAAAAAAAAAAAGAGCATGCGCAGTGAAATCCAGAGGATTCCGCTGCTCAAAATAACGTTACATGCTGCGTTCCTCCCGCTGGGCGGAAGCAACGGAGCGTCGCCCACCGGAAGCAACGCAGGTCCTTTTGGTACAATCCGTCACCCATACAAGTCTATGGGAAACAGCGGAATCCGTTAACGGATTCCGCTGTTTTCCAAAAGGGCGGATTGTAACGGAAGGAAATAAACGCAAGTGTGAAAGTACTTTAAGGCTAGGTTCACATTTCCGTTGTTTTAAATCCGTCAGGTCCGTCAGCAACGGATCAGTTGTTTTTTAGATGTCAACTGACGCAACGGATGTGTTTTTCACAGGATTCCTTTCACAGGAATCCTGTGAAAAAACTGATCCGTCGCGTCTGTTACATCCGCTATGTGTCCGTTTTTTGACGGATCATTCATGATCCGTTTGTGTTTGGGACAGCCCACTGGGTGTACCAAACATGCTGGGCATGCTCAGTAGAGCATGACGGAATCCAGCGCTGGATTCTGTTGTAAAACGGATTACGACGGAATCCAGCACCATAGACATCCATTACAAGTTTGACGGATGGCGACGGATTCCTGCGCAGCGCGTTAATTTTGACGGCCAGAAAAACGTTACATTCTGCGTTGCTCCCGCCCGGCGGTCAGTCCAAAAACGACTGACCGCGATGCTGCGGATGCAACGCAAGGTCATCAGTCGCAATACGCCACTAATACAAGTCTATGGGACACAACGGAATCCACTAAACGGATCCCGCTGTTTACCAGAGCCGCGGATTGTGACTGATACATTTTAACGGAAATGTGAACCTAGCCTTACACAGAGCTCTAGGCTGTATACTCACAGGATCGGATGCATAAAATCAGTCCTGATATTTCAATATCTGGAAAGCAAATCTAAACGTACTTGCTAATTTCGGAAAATTGACTCTAAGCGTGGCAGAGCTCCCGGACTTGTACAGGTTTTAATGTTGCATGCATTAACCTGAATTTTAAATGAATGAGCTTAAGGCCTGATGATGCTGTATATACACTGACATCATTTACTATGTATTAATAACTATATATTGTGCAATTAGATTTTTTTGGTTTTCATGTTTTTATTCAGGACTATCACTTACTGGCAATTATTGCAAAGTTCCTGATCCTAGAGCTTATAAAAAAAACCCTCTTGTTCCTATATTACCGTATGTCCTGACATCTTAAAATGCTATACTGGCTTGACCACACCGAGCCTATAATATAGGGAGATCGCCTATGCATGTATCATTAGCACAAAATGTATCTATCTCTTTATGGACATAACACAAACCACAAATACGCTTGTATGGGTGGACCCTAAAGCTGTCTGGTCACAGTCCTAAGTAGCCAGTCGAACAGCCATCTTTGCAGACTTCCTTTATACATGAACCTGAATGGGTTTTCAATGCCTAACCCTTTATTCCCCGTCATCTTTCGGAGGTCATTGTACACATCAGATTGTTTGTTAGGGGAAAAGAAGATAAATCCCCTTCCATATTTGTTTGCACTAAGGGGCCGATTAAGATGCACTTAATGAATAGCTCGCCTGGAGTATGATAGGCCAAATTCACTAATCCACTTAATGAATTTGGTGCATATTCTCATTGGCGTACACAAAAACGTAGGGACTTGTGCTCAATTTGACTGGTGGATGTAGCCTCACCCCGCCCTGGCTCCTCTCCAGCTCTGCCTATTATTTCGGTGCTGCTGCAATCTGGCGTGAAAACGACAAAAGTCTCAACATATTTGTACAACTCCACGTTGCGCAAACATTTTTCAGCTTTTCAAAGCGTTTTATGCCAGTTAAAAACGTTGATGAACCGTCCCCTCGTTGTTGTTTTGTGATTTCTCGGCTTTTCCGAAAATTATTATTAGTTTTCTGGTTGAAAATGTGAATTTATTTTTTCTTTATCTACAGTTCTGATACGACTCCACTACTAAATGGCTCAAGTCAGGATCATATGTTTGAGACCATGGCCGTTGAGATTGAACAGCTCTTAACAAAGGTATTTAACAGACAACATCTGTTGTGTATGAGACCGTTCACATCAAACACATAGTCCCTGAGTAGTTGACTGCATTCAGTACTGTTGTAGACAACATCCATTGACTCCCATCATAAGGCCTAAGACACACGGCATGAAAATCGGAGCGAGTGGAGTGCGATAAAACATCACATTCCACTCGGACCAATATTATTCTATGTGCCAGCACCGATGAGTGATTATTTTTTCAGCCCTAATCGGACCGAGAAAAAATCGCAGCATGCTGCGGGTGCAATGCGATCCTCTTTCTCTCGCACCCATTCAAGTCTATGGGGCGAGAGAAACGTCGCACTGCACTCGCATTACACCGGTGTTCTGCGAGTGCAGTGCGAGAATGGCAATAGCCGGCAACGGAGGAGAGAGGGAGAGATAAATCGCTCCCTCTCCTCCTCAGCGCCAGCCCGCCCCTCCTCAGTGCTGGCCCACCACCCCGCAGCTGTGGTCCGATCGCACGATCGGGCCTCAGTCGCAGTGACACTCGCATGACACTCGGCTCCTGCTGTGCTGCCAGCGTGAGTCGAGTGTCATGCGAGGATCGCAGTAGTCCCCTTGTGGCCCCGGCCTAAAGCATGAGATCTGATCTGGCTGTATGAGAAGCTAAGACTGGGTCTCGAGGGGAAAATTTTTCTCCTTGCGACTGGCATGCTGGATTGGTGCGTCAGTCTCCGCAAGGAAAAAGGTTTCCCCCTTCAGACCTTGTCTTAGGTTCTCATTCAGAGAAATCAGATCTCATACTTTGCACTGACGAGGGGCAATCGCCCCGAAATGCTGTGTCTGAAAATTGGGCTTCTGATCTGGCGTAAATCCTAAATCATATTACAAGGCTCATTAAAGGGTCGCTTTTGACTTTTAGGCTATGTGCCCACGCTGCGGAAAATGCGCGGATTTTGCCGCGGATTTCTCGCGGAAAAGCCGCGGATTTTCCGAAAATCTGCAGCACAGCTACTCCCCAGCCATTTCTATGGCATTTGGGAAATGCTGTGCCCACGCTGCGAATTTTTCCGCAGCGGAAATCGTGCGGATTTCCGTGCGGAAAAATCTGCAGCATGTCAATTATTGTAGCGGATTTCTCCGCAGGGTCCCATATACTTACCTGCCTTGATAGAGACCCGAGTCACTTTCTCCGTCTGGTGTAGCGGCAGCGGCAGCAGCGCGGTGGATCCAGCCAGGTACAGGAAGGAAGAGGTGGGCGGAGCCTGCACGAGCTCCGGTCATGTGACAGCCGGAGCTAGTTCAGGCCCGCCCACCTCCAGCACAGTGAAACCAGACGCTGCCTAACAGTGACCCGGCCGCCGGAAAGCGAGGTGCTGCATGATGGAGGTAAGTATAAACTTCCCCGATCACGGCAGCACTTGTTCTGCATTGAGGATGCAGTGCCGAAGCCATGGTACTGTATCCTCAATGCAGAATGCCCGCACCATATCCGCACGACATTCCGCAGCATGGAAACAGACAAAAGTTGTGGTGCTGTTTCCTGGGAGCACCTGCGGAATGTCGTGCGGATATATCCGCAGAACACTGTCCCCGTGGGCACATAGCGTTAGGATTGCTACTTCCAATGGGTGGCACTAGAGTTCGTCTCCCTGAGGAGACAATTTGCATTTTTCCCAGAGAAGCATTGTAGCTATGTCTCCTCACTACTGGCATGCTGGATTGGTGTGTCCGTCTCTGTAAGGCTACTTTTACACATCAGTTTTCTGCATTCAGGCACAATCCTTTTTTTTCCTGATCCAATGGATCCGGCAAAAAATGTAAAAACCGTATCCACCGGATCCGTTTTTTAACGGATCCGTTATGCCGGATGCGTAAAAAAACGGATCCGTTAGATCCGTTTTGCATCCGTTTTTGCATCAGTTTTGTCTGTGTTTTTTTTGCTGGATCTGTTTTTCCAAAACATTGGAGCATGCTCAGTTTACAAAAACGGATCCGGCAGCCGCATCCGTTTTTTTACTGCATTACGCCGGATCCGGCATCCATAGGCTTTCATTGTAAAACACGCCGGATCCGGCGCGATGCGTTTTTTTTGCCGGACAAAAAAACGTTACAAGACACGTTGCCTCCGGCCGCCGCTTTAGGCAATTATGACGGATCCGGCAAAAGCCGGATGCAACGCAAGGCCATCAGGCACAATTCGGCGCTAATACAAATCAATGGGGGTAAAACGGATACGGTGCCGGATCCGTTTTACCCGTTTTTTTTCCGGATTGTGCCTGATGGAAAAAACCTGATCTGTGAAAGTAGCCTAAGGAGAAAGGTTTCCTCTTAGACCCCTTTTGAAATAAGAAATTAGCCGATCCCATTCAATTCTAGTCACTTGCCGACACCGTGCTCTATGAAGCTGACAAGACCCGCAATGGAATGGCTACCAAAGGATTGGGTCTTCAGGTTTCATAGAACAGTATTATTGAGATGTAAATCAAACTGTTTGCAGCTAATTCATCAATATTTTCCCCTGAAAATCCTCCTTGAATATTTCAAGTTACTTTGTCAAGGGTAATCTCATCAAGTTTTCTGAGAACATTGTAATGTAGAGGCCTAATTCCAGTGATAAGTTACTTGCCCTGCAGCTTGCTTTGGTTTCAATACAATCAGTATTTTATCGACAGGTGATTATCACTGCAAGACCAGGTGTCATGTGCCAGACGGTCCAGCTAATCTGTGTAACCCCACCCTCACCACTGATTGCTGACAATGTACAGTGTACATGAGCCAATCAGCAGTCTGGGAGGAGTTATACACAGCTCAGCATTCTGACCACTTGTAGATCTACAGCAGCGAAAACAGGGATTTTTTATCAAAACAGCATCAAGCAGTCCAGTAAGTGACAAATCACTGGAATCGTGCTCTCTGCCTCAAGATCAGGGCAAAGTGAGGCCCGCAGGCCACATTGGCCCTCTGGCTGATCCAATCCGGCCCGCTAACCGAGATACCCGAAGGGCTGAAAACAGTGGACCACACCATGTTCTACACTGGTGCACGGTCACTGCTCACTTCCAGATGTCAACACTATTTGCATCCACAGGATGTAAGCAGCAGTGGACACATTGGTGGAGGACGGTGCTGCTGGCTCCTTCCACCAATCAGTGTGAGGCACAGCAGATGTGATGATGTCACATCATCGCGTGTGCTGTGCGGAGTGTCAGTGCATCGGAGACCAGAGGAGAGCGAGGTGAGTGTTTTTTCTTTTTTTTGTTCATGTGGATGGGATATTTCCATATATATGGGGGCTCGTAATGTATATAGGGGCTATATGGGGGGGCTCATACTTTATATAGGAGGCTATGTGAAGGCTCAATATATATGAGGCTATGTGGGCCTTATACTGTATGTACAGTGGGGAAAATAAGTATTTGATACACCGCCGATGTTGCAAGTTTTCCCACCTACAAAGACTGGAGGGGTCTGTAATTTTTATCGTAGGTATACTTCAACTGCGACAGACCGAATAATCCAGCAAATCACTTTGTATAATTTTTAAATGGTTTTCCTTTTTTTTTTTTTGCATGAAATAAGTATTTGATACAATAGAAAAACTGAACTGCAATTAGAGGTTAAATGTGTCCTGTAATTTTTGACCAGGTTTTTTTTTTTTTTATTTCAGCTTACAGGGGTGAATGATAAAATGGCAGAGTATAGCAGTACAGCTGGAGTGACATCAATAAACGCAGCATTAATGCACACATTGCAGAGACACCGAGATATACTGCAGGTAAGTTACATGGACAGGAGAATGCTGGTGACCACGATTACATTGCAGGGTCCACAATTACAAAAACATGTCCGCTTTCTTCCTAAAAATACACCTCACTTGTCCATGGGGTTTATCTGGTATTTGCTCAATTGAATTGGCCCAGGCTGCAATACTAATCATCCTGCGGTCATGTGTGTTGCTGTTTATAGAAGAAAGCAGACACTTTTCCAATTCTTCACAACCTAATTTATGTGACTTCTGACTTCATTACAAAGGAAAACCCCTTTTTCTCTTGTGGACAGCTATGATGGGGCTCTTTGCATATAACCGTGCGCTTGGCTATACAAATCTAAAGAAGCCAAGGAAGGTATTTCCATACAAAGTATTAAAATAGCCTTGCAGTTTTTTTTTGTAAAAGTGACAAACTATGTGCTGCCATATTGGATGTCACTTTATCATAAAAATAATTTATATAACAAAATCAAGGCCATGAGGATATAAGGCTGAGACTACATAGCGAAATTTGCCGCTACACAGGTTGCATGGCCAAAAATCGCTGTATGCTGCTGTTATATCGCAAGGGAACATGGTCACAGAGCAACCAGCAAACAAGCAAGACACACAAAAATCCAACTGGTTCCGACTTTTTGCAACTTGCTTGTCATGGTCATGGTATTTTCCGGGTTGCAATATACCCCATTCACTTACACTGTGCCGCAATGTAGTAACAACATACAGAGATCTTTGGGGTACTTTGCACACTACGACATCGCAAGCCGATTGTAGCAATGCCGAGCGCGATAGTCCCCTCCCCCGTCGCACATGCGATATCTAGTGATAGCTGCCGTAGCGAACATTATCGCTACGGCAGCTTCACATGCACTTACCTGCCCTGCGACGTCGCTCTGGCCGGCGACCCGCCTCCTTCCTAAGGGGGCGGGTCGTGCGACGTCACACGGCAGGCGGCCAATAGAAGCAGAGGGGCAGAGATGAGCAGGACGTAAACATCCCGCCCACCTCCTTCCTTCCTCATTGCAGGCGGGACGCAGGTAAGGAGATGTTCCTCTCTCCTGCGGCTTCATACACAGCGATGTGTGCTGCCGCAGAAATGAGGAACAACATCGTATCTGTCGCTGTAGCAACATTATGGAAATGCCCGACACTACACCGATCATACAATTTCGACACTTTTGCGCTCGTTAATTATAGTAAAAAGGATTCACATACTCAGATGTTGACAGCGACGCCAGATGTGCGTCACTTTCGATTTGACCCCACCGACATCGCAGCTGCGATGTCGTAGTGTGCAAAGTACCCCTTTGGCTGTGCAACTTGTGTTGAGGACACAGTCATCGTGCAGCCCCAGCCTTATTGTAAACTCATGTTTGAACGTTATCTTGCTATATATACCTGCATGGACATTATGCTGCATTATGGCATGCTTTGTATGTAAACTCAATCATCAGCTGGTGTCGGCGTTGGGTGAAATCAGCAGAATCCCAAATACAGTTTATATATGTATACAGACATGGGATAACCCCCAGTTATCATGTTCTTAGCAGACAGTTAACATTTAGGTGGTTCAGGGCTGGTGATTACTTGGCAGAGCAGGGCTGGTAATCGGCCTGCTGGAGGTAAGTGTAGAGAGGCATGAGAGGGCAGCTGTGAATATTAGGGGTAGAGGGACCCTACTGTTACCACTAGGAGAAACGTGCGCCTCTACTGGGTCTATTTGTGGAACATTTAGAATGGTAGAAAAAAACAGTGAGACTGTGCGGAGTCTGCCAGCAAGAGATGGGGAACTCGGCTGTGTACTGGGATAGGGACGGGCACACTGTTGTGACTGCGGGTGAAAAATGGGTTATGTTGTATCCACTTTGGTGTGTTCAGAGTGTGTAATTTGTGGTCCCTCACTTTCAGGATCAGGACCTGTGTAAGCCCTGTTTACACAGGATGATGTGCTACCAAGAACATTGATTTGTAAGGAAGCTTCAAGGGGTTGTCCACTACTTGAACAACCATTTCTCAATCCCTGTATTTTCCCACGGTAACATAGCAATGCTTATACTCCAGTTGTGGCTCTCCCAGAGATCGCATGACATTGTCACGCAATCCCTATGACAAAATCAAGACTGGTTTCACTGTCCCTTTTTTCACACGTAATTGACATCCCCTAGCTGATGAGCTCTGTGGCTTCTCTCTCACGTCATACGGAGGGGAGTATAGATGTTATATGTGTTATTACTTTACTGTGGGGAAATGTAAGGGTTGTCTGAATAGTGGACAATCTCTTTAAAAATTTCACCCAACGAGCAAGTGTTTTACTTGTTCCTCTGGTGATCAAAAGCCTACAACAGTGTTGTTAAATGAGTGAACTTAGGAACATTCATTCATGATAAGCTTTAAGGGTTAATGCACCTTTTAGATTAGATCATCCTTGATCTAGATATTGTCTATGCTTAAATAGAAAGGTAATGGGGGTGTCACACACAGCGACGACGACAACGACATCACTGCTAAGTCGCCATTTTCTGTGACGTAGCAACGACCTCAACAGCGACATCGCTGTGTTTGACACATAACAACGATCAGACCCCTGATGCGAGATCGCTGCTCGCTCTTGAATATTCCAGGTCATTTTTTGATCGCTGCTATCCCGCTGTGCCACATTCATCCTTGTGTTTGACACCGCAGCAGCGACGGTCGCGACGACGCTGAAGGCAGTGACATAGGACTGAAGACAGGACAAGGGCGTGTTTTTGCGGTGTATTTTACAACGCCCCCCACGACTCCGATTGGTGGTCATAGCAGCGTTCCGATTGGATAACTTGCCGAAGGCGTTAGTGATTTCATTCTTTAAGTTCCATTCTTTGTTCCACGTAGTAGAGTCTCTGTCTGGTGTCGCTAGTGTGTCGTTCTTTGGGTGACCGTGCCAAACAAAGGAAGACACAATCAGGCGCCGCTGTAGTGATCACCAATCGGAACAAAGGGGCGTGAAAAAGGCAACGCAAAGGCGCTGTAGCGATCAACAATCGGAACAGAGGGGCTTGAAAAGAGGCAACGCAAAACATGTCTAGGGGTAAACACGACGCCTCTATCAAGGTCTGAGTCGTCGTACAGCGACGCGTGTGACACGTCCCAACCACTGTCGAGGTCGCTATGATCGCTGCTCCGTCGCTGTTTAAAATGACATGTTTGACAGCTTACTAGCGATCATATAAGGTTGCTGTTACGTCACAGGAAATGGTGACGTAACAGCGACATCGCTGTCGTTGTGTGTGAACCCAGCTTAATAGGTGCACCTATCACCTTCCACTGGTTAGCTGCCACAGCCGTTGGTACGTGTTTATACAATGCTTGTGACTTTCATGACAACTACGTGAGCCTTCCTGATCCCAGCATATCCACTTCTCTACTCGGGTAAGACTCTAGCTGCGCTTTTTGTCTCCCTCAATTTGTTTTTAGCCTGCCAAATAGGAAGTTAAAAAGAAAAGAAGAGCTATGATACGAGAGTATTAATATCTGTGTGTAGTTCACATAAAGGTATAATCCACGTAACTAATATAAAAACTCTGTAAAGGCAGTATAATACTCCTGCACCGCAGATTTTATGAAATGCCCCAGCGTTACACCGTAGAAAGAAGGGTCTGGAGTGCTGGTGGACTAACTTGGCCATTTTGTGTATTTTGTCTACTCAGCACCTTCCAATACTCAAGTCTAATAGGGATAGGTCCTAAGATCCAGTTCTTTACAGTTCACCCAAAATAATAAGACAAAGTGCAGAAAAATATCAACCAGCCAATTTCCCTTTCATTCTATTGGCCTCAGCTTTCCGTCCCCATAGATCTGTAAGTCTAGTTGATTTGTCATCACATACGTGTGATTGCCCCTTTAAAGGGATCGCCCCTTTGGTCACTATAAGCTGCGGCCACCGCCAGTGGGCTCTTGTATACAGCATCCTAACATGCTGTATATAAGAGCCCAGACCGCTTTGTACAACGTAAACACTCTATAATACTCACCTAAACCGGTCGCTGCTGTGGATGTGGCTCAAATGGGCGTCTTCATCCTCCGGTGCCTCCTCTTTCAGTCATCTTCGTCCTCCTTCTGCAGCCTGTGTGCATGACGCGTCTATGTCATACACTCTCGCCGGTCCCGCGCAGGCGCACTACAATGCTTTGATCTGCCCTTCTCAGGATCTGAATGCTGGCGAGTGTGGATGACATTGGACACGTCATGCACTGCGGCTTCAGAAGATGGAGGACGAAGATGGCTGAAAGAGGAGGCGCCGGCACCGAAGGACGAAGATGCCCATTTGGCCCACATCCACCTCAGGGACCAGTTTAGGTGAGTATTATAGAGTGTTTATATTCTACACAGTGGCCTGAACTGTTATATACAGCATGTTACAACGCTGTATATAAGAGCTCACTGGTGGAGGCTGCAGCTTATAGGGCAAAAAAACGGTGACAAGTTCCCTTTTAAGCTCCATGTTTTATTCTCCATAGCTGATGTTTAGTTCATTTGGTTTCCATTACTCCGGGAGTGTCCGTGTTGATGTATCTAGTAACTGTCCTGCATGAGAAGCAAAAATAGAGGGAAGAAATGAAAAATGTCTCCGTGTGTCTGTTTCTAGTAAAATCCTCTGCTTTCCAGTTCTCATTTCTTCCTTATTACATATTAATCTGTGTGCTTGTAACAAATAACGCCGGCCAGTTATTAATAGATGAGATTGTTGTTTTACAGGATTACACACATGAATTCCACAAAACAAAAGCTAATTTCCAGGCAATTCGAGAAAGAGAAGATCTCCTGGGATCCGTGCGGAAGGATATTGAGTAAGTCACAAATGATGTTAGAGCGTCGGAGCCGATGACTTGAGTGGTCAGTGCTGAGTGCTGCTTTCTTGTCAAAGATTTATAGCCCCGATATTACAGCACATTCCTGCTTTCCTCTTATGTTATTTCAGTGCTGCTTTCTACACAGCAATCTGCTACTCAGCATCTCAGGAAGTCTCTGTAGTTTATGGTTTTATTATTTTTAGACCATATGGGGTGACTTAAGAGAGAATGCAGTGTCTATAATTGCTCCTTCTGCTTTTAGAGGAGTTGTAGATTTAGTTGTGATAACGGTTTATTAGCGGGAGAAAAATGCTGGAAAACAACAAATGAACCACAAAAGTGTTAGAAGTCCTGACATTTCCATGTACTGAAGTCTCAGTCCACAGTTTAATTTCATGGGTTTATCCCTCTCTAATTAAACAAATTTTCAATTCCGTTATTTTCTTCACTATATATCGCTTTTCTTTCAATGGCTCAATATTGTACTTTCGTCTGAAAAAGTTGTCATCTTACATGTGAGTACTTAAAGTGAACCTGTCAGGTGCAATGTGCACTCAGAACCACGAGCAGTTCTGGGTGCATATTGGTAATCCCTGCCTAACCGTCCCTGTATCTAGTAGCATAGATAGAGATCTTAAGAAAAAGTATTTCTAAAGATCCTTTATGATATGCTAATGAGCGCAGGGACTAGTCGCAAGGGTGTTAGTTCTTGTGCTTATTCCACCCTCTTTGCATGGTAGTACACTTGCTAACTTGCTATTCAATGCCCATTAGCTTGCATCATCAGCGGTGACACGCGTACGTGTCCACTGCCACCGCTGATCAGAATGCCTGGCACTTCCAGTCATGCGCACTATTAAGCCGGGTTCAGAGAGGTCTAATGTACATGACTGGAAGTGCCGGGGACTTCTGATCATGCGCACTGATCCTAAGACCGGCGTTCTGAAGCGGTGGCAGGGAACACAGGTACATGCTTCACCACTGATGACGCAAGGCAGTGGGCATTGAATAGCATAATAGCACACCCAGGGCGGAATGCGCGCTGGAACGAACATCCTTGGGACTAGTCCCCTCGCTCATTAGCATATCATAGAGGATCTTTAGAAATACTTTTTCTAAAGATCTCTTTATCTATGTATGTTACTAGATACAGGAATGGTTAGGCAGGGAATAGCAATATGCACCCAGGACTAGTGAAAAAAAAAATAGTGAAAAAAAACCCCTAAAAGTTCAAATGGAAAAGAAAAGGAAATCCAGCGCAGACCTCAAAAGATTGAAAGGTCCATGTTTATTGATAATCCATTAAAAAGTGTAAATCCGGATTATAATTATAATTAATCAACATCAATAAACATGGACCTTTTCATATTCTGAGGTCTGCGCTGGATTTCCTTTTCCGGTGGAACAGCTGATCGTTGAGCTGATAATCTATTTGCTTTTTCTGTAAAAGTTCAAATCACCCCCCTTTCGCCCCATTGAAAATTAAAGGGTTAAAAAAAAAAATATATATATACACATATTTGGTATCGTCGTGTTCAGAAATGCCCGATCTATCAAAATATAAAATCAATTAATCTGATCAGTAAACGGTGTAGCGGCAAAAATATCCAAACGCCAAAATTACGTTTTTGGGCTCCACAAATTTTGCGCTAAATGCAATAACAGGTGATCAAAGAGTAGCATCTGCGCAAAAATGCATTCATTAAAAATGTCAGCCTGAGACGCAAAAATAAGCAGTCTCTGAGCCATAGATCCCGAAAAATGAGACCGCTACGGGTCTCGGCATATGGTGTAAAACATGCGCCACTTTTTTCAGACAAACTTTTGATTTTTTTTTTTAACTCCTTAGATAAAAGTAAACCTATACATGTTAGGTGTCTACAAACTCACACTGACCTCAGGCATCACATCCACAGATCAGTTTTACCATTTAGTGAACACAGTGAGTAAAATATCTCAAAAACAATAGTGCTATCGCATTTGGATTTTGATTGCCGTTTTCCTGTACACTATATGGTAAAACCTATGGTTTCATTTAAAATCACAGCTCGTTCCGCAAAAAATGAGCCCTCACATGACCATATTGACTGAAAAATAAAAAAATTACGTGTCTTGGAAGAATGTCGAAAAAAAAAACCGGAAAGCGAAAAATCAGCCGGGCGTGAGGGGGTTAAAGGGGTTTTCTCAAGTTCGTTCTTCAGGAGTGCAGTGCACCTCTGTCTCACATCTTCCTGGTTGTCAGGGGGCAGGATGCTCCTGATAATTGACACTTTGGACTAGTGGGTTGGTTGAACCGATGATTCAAACAGTTTGCTTTTCTATGCTGCAAGCAGTCACTTTTGCCTTCGCAGCATAGAAGGAACCCAAGGGTATAAATGGCAGAAACCAGAGATCAAGCCTGCTTCAGAGCAGCTCTTACAGATTCTATAGAAAGAGCTCGTAAGTGCTGCACTCCTTGCCTAGGAGACTGATCACCTCTAATAGACTGAAGCAGTGGTCGATAACCCAGACAACGAGCAGTTAACTATAGAATTAAAATTCCCTCTGTTCTTCAGAATGAAGAGAATTTTTAATATGTAAATTGCAAAGTTGTTTGTTTTATCAAATTCTTTTCAATTTTAGTTCCAAAAACGTTTTGTTTTATATCAACAAAATACAAAAGAGTACTTATCAATATACCGTATTTTTCGCTTTATAATACGCACTTTTGTTCTCCCAAATTTTGGGGGAAAGTAGGGGGTGTATGAAAGTAGGTATGTATGTATGTATGTATGTGTATGTATGTGTGTGTGTGTGTGTATATATATATATATATATATATATATATATATATATATATATATATATATATATATATATATATATATATATACACACACAGTCATATGAAAAAGTTTGGGCACCCCTATTAATGTTAACCTTTTTTCTTTATAACAATTTGGGTTTTTGCAACAGCTATTTCAGTTTCACATATCTAATAACTGATGGACTGAGTAATATTTCTGGATTGAAATGAGGTTTAATGTAGTAACAGAAAATGTGCAATCCGCATTTAAACTAAATTTGACAGGTGCATAAGTATGGGCACCCTTATCAATTTCTTGATTTGAACACTCCTAACTACTTTTTACTGACTTACTAAAGCATTAAATTGGTTTTGTAACCTCATTGAGCTTTGAACTTCATAGGTAGGTGTATCCAATCATGAGAAAAGGTATTTAAGGTGGCCACTTGCAAGTTGTTCTCCTATTTGAATCTCCTATGAAGAGTGGCATCATGGGCTCCTCAAAACAACTCTCAAATGATCTGAAAACAAAGATTATTCAACATAGTTGTTCAGGGGAAGGATACAAAAAGTTGTCTCAGAGATTTAAACTGTCAGTTTCCACTGTGAGGAACATAGTAAGGAAATGGAAGAACACAGGTACAGTTCTTGTTACGCCAAGAAGTGGCAGGCCAAGAAAAATATCAGAAAGGCAGAGAAGAAGAATGGTGAGAAAAGTCAAGGACAATCCACAGACCACCTCCAAAGACCTGCAGCATCATCTTGTTGCAGATGGTGTCAATGTGCATCGTTCAACAATACAGCGCACGTTGCACAAGGAGAAGCTGTATGGGAGAGTGATGCGAAAGAAGCCGTTTCTGCAAGCACGCCACAAACAGAGTTGCCTGAGGTATGCAAAAGCAGATTTGGACAAGCCAGTTACATTTTGGAAGAAGGTCATGTGGACTGATGAAACAAAGATTGAGTTGTTTGGTCATACAAAGGTGTTATGCATGGAGGCAAAAAAACACGGCATTCCAAGAAAAGCACTTGCTACTCATAGTAAAATTTGGTGGAGGTTCCATCATGCTTTGGGGCTGTGTGGCCAATGCTGGCACCGGGAATCTTGTTAAAGTTGAGGGTGGCATGGATTCAACTCAGTATCAGCAGATTCTTAACAATAATGTGAAAGAATCAGTGACGAAGTTGAAGTTACGCAGGGGATGGATATTTCAGCAAGACAATGATCCAAAACACCGCTCCAAATCTGCTCAGGCATTCATACAGAGGAACAATTACAATGTTCTGGAATGGCCATCCCAGTCCCCAGACCTGAATATCATTGAAAATCTGTGGGATGATTTGAAGCGTGCTGTCCATGCTCGGCGACCATCAAACTTAACTGGAATTGTTTTGTAAACAGGAATGGTCAAATATACCTTCATCCAGGATCCAGGAACTCATTAAAAGCTACAGGAAGCGACTAGAGGCTGTTATTTTTGCAAAAGGAGGATCTACAAAATATTAATGTCACTTTTATATTGAGGTGCCCATACTTTTGCACCAGTCAAATTTTGTTTAAATGCGGATTGCACATTTTCTGTTAGTACAATAAACCTCATTTCAAAACAGAAATATTACTGAGTCCATCAGTTATTAGATATATGAAACTGAAATAGCTGCTGCAAAAACCCAAATTGTTATGAAGAAAAAAGGTTAACATTAATAGGAGTGCCCAAACTTTTTCATATGACTATGTATGTATATGTACGTACACACACACACACACACACACACACACACACACACACACACACACACACACACACACTGGAGGGACCAGGTGAGGGGGGGGCAGCAGCTCTGGAGCGCTGCTGGGGGCAGGTGAACGCTGCAGGCGGCAGCGTTAGATCTCCTGCTCCCGCTCATATAATATGCACAGCCGCTGTCCATCACCATGGTGCTGAAATCGCACCGCAGTGACGGGCTGGGGGAGCGGTGCATATTATATGAGCCTGCGCCCCCCCTGTGATCGCACATGCCCCCCCCCCTGTGTTAGATATGGCCCCCATGCTGCTGGTCATCCTAAAATAAAAAAGCTTTACTTACCCCCTCCAGAGTTTCTCCCCGGTGTCATGCTTCCACTGTGATCAGGCACGCAGAGATGAGATCACTCTGCTGTGCCGATCACATGGCCGGCACCAAGAACCAGGAAGTGGAGGAACAGAAGCACCGAGGGAGACAGGAGGGAGATCAGCACTGGAGGAGGTAAGGAAAGAGTGTTTTATTTTACTATGGGCAGCAGCATTGGGGCGATATCTAACACAGGGGAACGTGTGCAATCCATAGGCAGCACAGGGGAACGTATGCAATCCTTAGGGGATCAAAGGCAGCACAGGGGAACGTATGCAATCCATAGGGGACCATAGGCAGCACAGGGGAACGTATGCAATCCATAGGGGACCATAGGCAGCACAGGGGAACGTATGCAATCCATAGGGGACCATAGGCAGCACAGGGGAATGTATGCAATCCATAGGGGGCCATAGGCAGCACAGGGGAACGTATGCAATTGTGACGCCCTGGACAAGCCAGGTAGTCACATACATACCAACACACACACCCCCACCCTAGGCAGTTACACCAGCCAAACCAAAAACCCTTGTTGCCTCCCTCCAGAGTCTGATGTCCACACCAGGTGGGACGGAGCCAGGCGGTTGGCCCCACCCACCGAGGAGTTCACAGGCCTGGAAGCGGGAAAGGTGTCAGTTCAGTCTTGGAGGTGAAAGTGAGAGGAGTGAACACTTGAGGTGTCTGGGTTGGAGCCCAGACACTGACAGCAAGGTTGGCAGACGGTGGTGGCCGTCTGCAGGAGTTGGTGGAACTCCGCAGAGCCGTAAGGACCGGGGTCGGGTGTCGGCCCGCCGGTACCGGACCGGGGAACGGAGTGAAGCTAAGCACACAGGCAGGGCCATCGGACCCCGACCCAGGCTTGGAGTCGCCGTCAATAGTCAAATCCGAATGTGACAGGAACCCCAGGGAATTCCCAACTACTAAGTCCCGATTGAAGGCAACCGTCCACCCAGAGAGGATATACAGCCACCGCCATAGGCTAGAGATCCAAGGGCCAGCGCCTGCGGGCAAAACGGGCTCCTACGGCATCTATACGTCAGGGAGCGGACTACCGGTGGGCAACCACAGGAGTCAAGATCATTCTCAAAGGTGCAGGGAAAGACAGCCACCATCAGCCGTCCGGGGAGAGCACAACAAGAACACTGCAGCCGGCTGCGAGACCCGTCAATCCGGCCGTTTTGGTTTACCTACGACTCTGTCAGTGATTGTCTGAGTGAGTACACCAGTGCCGTCCGGCACCGCGCCGCGCAGTCCCTGCACCCCAGCTATCCGGCCTCCCCATCACACCACCGGGCCCCGGGATCACCAACCCCCCTACCCACGGAGGGGACAACATCTCAGCTGCACCCTACCATCTCTCCCGGGATCCCCGTTACCAGCAGCGGTGGTGCCATTATCGCCACGACCCGTGGGTAGCGTCACGAACAATCTCCCTAACCATACCATCCCCATTTCACTCACGGGTGAGGATCGCTGCTCGAGTCCTCGGGTCCGGTCCACCGCTCGAGCCACCGAGCAGCAGCAGAAGCCCCGGACCCGAGTGTGGCGAGCGCGTCCCCTCCGTCCGCGACACAATCCATAGGGGACCATAGGCAGCACAGGGGAACGTATGCAATCCATAGGGGACCATAGGCAGCACAGGGGAACATATGCAATCCATAGGGGGCCATAGGCAGCAAAGGGGAATGTGTGCAATCCATAGGGGGCCATAGGCAGCACAAGGGAATGTGTGCAATCCATAGGGGGCCATAGGCAGCACAGGGGAACGTATGCAATCCTAGGGGGCCATAGGCAGCACAGGGGACTGTGTGCAATCCATAGGGGGCCATAGGCAGCACAGGGAACGTGTGCAATCCATAGGGGGCCATAGGCAGCAAAGGGGAATGTGTGCAATCCATAGGGGGCCATAGGCAGCACAGGGGAACATATGCAATCCATAGGGGGCCATAGGCAGCACAGAGGACTGTGTGCAATCCATAGGGGGCCATAGGCAGCACAGAGGACTGTGTGCAATCCATAGGGGGCCATAGGCAGCACAGGGGAACGTATGCAATCCATAGGGGACCATAGGCAGCATAGGGGAACGTATGCAATCCATAGGGGGCCATAGGCAGCAAAGGGGAATGTGTGCAATCCATAGGGGGCCATAGGCAGCACAGGGGAACGTATGCAATCCATAGGGGGCCATAGGCATCACAAGGGGAATGTGTGCAATCCATAGGGGGCCATAGGCAGCACAGGGGAACATATGCAATCCATAGGGGGCCATAGGCAACACAGAGGACTGTGTGCAATCCATAGGGGGCCATAGGCAGCACAGGGGAACATATGCAATCCATAGGGGGCCATAGGAGGCACAGAGGACTGTGTGCAATCCATAGGGGGCCATAGGCAGCACAGGGAATGTGTGCAATCCATAGGGGGCCATAGGCAGCAAAGGGGAATGTATGCAATCCATGGGGGGCCATAGGCAGCACAGGGGAATGTATGCAATCCATGGGGGGCCATAGGCAGCACAGGGGGACATATGCAATCCATAGGGGGCCATAGGCAGCACAGAGGACTGTGCAATCCATAGGGGGCCATAGGCAGCACAGGGAATGTGTGCAATCCATAGGGGGCCATAGGCAGCAAAGGGGAATGTATGCAATCCATAGGGGGCCATAGGCAGCACAGGGAACGTGTGCAATCCATAGGCAGCACAGGGGAACGTTTGCAATCCAAAGGGGGCCATAGGCAGCACAGGGGAACGTATGCAATCCATAGGGGGCCATAGGCATCACAAGGGACTGTATGCAATCCATAGGGGGCCATAGGCAGCACAGGGCAACGCACAGGGGACTGTGTGCAATCCATTGGGGGCCATAGGCAGCACAGGGAACGTGTGCAATCCATAGGGGGCCATAGGCAGCAAAGGGGAATGTGTGCAATCCATAGGGGGACATAGGCAGCACAGGGGAACGTATGCAATCCATAGGGGGCCATAGGCATCACAAGGGACTGTGTGCAATCCATAGGGGGCCATATGTAGCACAGGGAACATGTGCAATCCATAGGGGGCCATAGGCAGCAAAGGGGAATGTGTGCAATCCATAGGGGGACATAGGCAGCACAGGGGAACGTATGCAATCCATAGGGGGCCATAGGCAGCATAGGGGACTGTGTGCAATCCATAGGGGGCCATAGGCAGCACAAGGAACGTGTGCAATCCATAGGGGCCATAGGCAGCAAAGGGGAATGTGTGCAATCCATAGTGGGCCATAGGCAGCACAGGGGATTGTGTGCAATCCATAGGCAACACGGAACGTGTGCAACCCATAGGGGGCCATAGGCAGCAAAGGGGAATGTGTGCAATCCATAGGGGGCCATAGGCAGCACAGGGGAACGTGTGCCAGCACAAGGGGGCCATATTCAATATAAGGGGGCCATATCCAGATTAAGGGGGCTAATTTTAGGATGGGGGGCTATGAGGGACATATACCCTATATGATTTGTTAGACGGACACTGGCATTATAAGATGGACCCCATTTAACATTAAAAAAAAAATTCTCTTTTCCTTCACCAAATTTGGGGGTGCGTCTTAAAATCAGGTGCGAAAAATACGGTATATGCTTCTTAACATGGAGGTTGACACAAGGTAAAGGGTATAGAGGGCACAATATCATTGGAGAATACAGGTTCCAAGTTAATAGCTACTTTTCAGAAAAGAGAAGGAAAGAAAGGGAAGGGAGAAGGAACAAGAAGGAGGAGGGGAAAAGCGTAGGAAAAAGCACTCCCGAGGTGAATAAGAGTAACAAAAGAAGCAGAAGGAAAGATGCGAAGTGGAGAACAACAACAAAGATGGTGGAAATGTAGCGATAGGAATGTTATTACGCTTTGGTACTCTCTTGACTGTTACTCTAAGGGTGTCACTTGGAACAGAATACTTCACACAAGTTATGTCAGGGACACAAGTGGAAGTCTTTGGTGAGGTTGTTGGACGAGTCCTGGTGTAGGTCTATTCAGGGTGACCAAATATCGAGAAAATTGCTTTGCAATTTTAACCATGTAGGCTATATGCACACTGTGCTTTTTATGCAGATTTTGATGCTTTTTTTTTTTTTTTTTGAGAAAGCTGTCACCAAAATCTGCATGCCTACCCTCAAGCAAGCAAAGTCACAAATAGGGTTGGAAAGGGTTAAATTACCGTACTGCTGTGTAATAAAGATGAATGCTGGATCTTCGATATGTGACTTTATTCAACGCGTTTCGGAGCAACCTCCATCAGGATCATATATGATCATCCTGATGGAGGTTGCTACGAAACGCGTTGAATAAAGTCAATGTCTCGAAGATCCAGCATTCATCTTTATTGCACAACAGTGCGGTACTTTAACCCTTTCCACCCCTATTTGCAATCACAAAGTATGCTCGATACTGGGAGCTGCAGCAGCTGTGTTTCTTTTTCGCTCCTAATTGGGAGACCCAGACAGTGGGTGTATAGCTACTGCCTCTGGAGGCCGCACAAAGAACTACACTTAAAAGTGTAAGGCCCCTCCCCTTCTGGCTATACACCCTCCCGTAGGAGTACGGATTCCTCAGTTTTAGCTTTGTGCGAAGGAGGTCAGACACGCACGCATAGCTCCATTGTTTTTAGTCAGCAGCAGCTGCTGACTATGTCGGATGGAAGAAAAGAGGGCCCATACAGGGCTCCCAGCATGCTCCCTTCTCACCCCACTGTATGTCGGAGGTGTTTGTAAGGTTGAGGTACCCATTGCGGGTACGGTGGCTGGCGCCCACATGCTGATTCCTTCCCCATCCCTTTTTACAGGGCTCTGGGTGAAGTGGGATTTACTGGTCTCCAGGCACTGAGACCGTGCTCCATCTACAGCCCCTGGAGAAGATGCTGGATGGAGCGGAGTACATCAGGGACATGGCCCTGCTTCCTCAAGGTACTCTGTGTCCCCGTGCATTTGGCGCTCACACCGCAGCATGCTGGGTGTTGTAGTGCGCCGGGGACATCAGCGCTGCGGCGCTTGTGCCATGGCCTCATTCAGCTCGCTGAAGCAGGCACACTCTTGGGGAACGGTCGCGCCGGCCGCTGGGACTGCGGCGCGGCTGGCACTTGTGGTGCGCCGGGGACTTCAGCGCGGGCCGCGCTTTTACGGCGGCCGCGCTGATAACTCGAGTCCCCGGCTTTTGCGGCCTGGTTCCGTTCGTTCCCGCCCCCAGACCTGCCAGTCAGGAGAGGGGCGGGACGCTGGTCAGTGCATCAGCGCTGAGGGCTGGAGTCGTTTTTACATACTCCAGCCCTCACAATAGGCACAGAGGGGACACTGTTTCCCGCACTTTTGTTTGGGAACTCCCACGGGCCGCCCCTCTCCACAGACGCCGGCAGCCATTCCTGCTGACACGCTGACTACAGAGGGGAGCCGGGGAGACCCAGACAAGGAATTCACAGACATTATATGCTTCCTGTACCGCATGTGGGACTTTTCTACCGGCAGGCTCCATTGACCCCCATTGTGTGCAGTGCTCGGCCCCTGCGGCACTTGCACAGTCGGGACCTCTGCTGGACGTGACCCAGGGTGTACCACCTGTGAATGCTGTCCAGGTGACAGGAACTGAGTTTACGGCTTTTGCTGACAGAATGACTCTCCCTATGTCACAAATTCTTGACACATTGCGAGCTAGGCCTGTACTTCAGGCCACGGACACTGTGCAATCATTGCCCCCTGGTCCCCCTCAGCTGAATTACTTCCAAGCTCCGGGACGGGCACATACACCTCAGGGTGAAGACTCTGACTCGGACGATGGCCCCAGGCAACCTAAGCGGGCTCGCTATGAGGGGCCTTCACATTCATCTCAATGGTCAGGATCCCAGCGAGATGAATCTATGGGTGATGAGGCGGACGTAACTGATCAGGATTCTGATCCTGGGACCGCTCTCAATCTAGATACACCAGATGGTGACGCCATAGTTAATGATCTTATAGCGTCCATCAATAAGATGTTAAATATTTCCCCACCAGCTCCTCTTGTAGAGGAGTCAGCTTCGCAGCACGAGAGAATCCATTTCAGATATCCTAAGCGTACATTAAGCACTTTTCTGGACCACGCTGACTTTAGAGACGCAATCCAGAAACCCCACGCTTATCCGGAAAGGCGTTTTTCTAAACGGCTTAAAGATACACGTCTTACCCGCTATTCAGCGGGCGGTAAGCAGCCCTCCGGGCTCACCCCCTCTTGTGCCAGTAGTAATCTTAGTATTTTGTTCTGCAAATACTTTGTACTGCATAACGCTGGTCGCCCTGTGGCTATAGACTCTCTCATATTGTAGAGAGCCAACAGCATGTCGTCCACAAAACGCAAGGGTGCCAAGGCATGTGCAAGTCGACTCAATCACACGTGCATTTGACCCGCAGGTAGCACCATTGACCTCGCAAATGGCGGCATTCGCGTCGTACGCGATTAATGCTGTTCTTGACGCTACAAGCCGCACGGCAGTGGCGTCAGCCAACTCCGTTGTTTTGCGTAGGGCCCTGTGGTTGAGACACTGGAAGGCAGATTCTCATTCCAAGAAGTGCTTAACCAATTTGCCTTTTTCTCGTGACCGTTTGTTTGGAGAGCGTTTGGATGAAATCATCAAACACTCCAAGGGTAAGGACTCATCCTTACCGCAACACAGACAAAACAAACCCCAACAGAGGAGGGGTCAGTCTGGTTATCGGTCCTTTCGAGGACCGGGCAGGTCCCAATTCTCCTCGTCAAAAAAGACTCAAAAAGATCAGAGACGCTCAGATTCTTGGAGGTCTCAGTCACGCCCAAAAAAGACAGCCGGAGGAACCGTTGCCAAGACGGCGTCCTCATGACTTGCAGTCTCCGATTCCCACACCCTCGGTCGGTGGGAGGCTTTCCCACTTTGGCGACATTTGGCTGTCACGCGTCAAAGACCGTTGGGTGAGGGATATTCTGTCTCACGGGTACAGGATAGAGTTCAGTTCTCGTCCGCCAACTCGTTTCTTCAGAACTTCTCCACCACCAGACCGAGCCGATGCTCTGTTGCAGGCGGTGGCCGCTCTAAAGGCGGAAGGAGTGGTGACCTCCGTCCCTCTTCAGGAACAAGGTCACGGTTTTTACTCCAATCTGTTTGTGGTCCCAAAAAAGGACGGATCGTATCGACCCGTCCTGGATCTAAAGTTGCTCAACAGACACGTAAAAGTCAGGAGGTTCCGGATGGAATCCCTACGCTCCGTCATAGCCTCAATGTCTCAAGGAGATTTTCTAGCATCAATAGATATCAAAGATGCGTATCTCCACGTGCCGATTGCGCCAGAGCATCAGCGTTTCCTACGCTTCGTCATACACAACGAACACCTGCAGTTCGTAGCGTTACCTTTCGGTCTGGCAACAGCCCCCCGGGTCTTCTCCAAGGTCATGGCAGCAGTAGTAGCTGTTCTGCACTCGCAAGGTCACTCGGTCATCCCGTATCTAGACGACCTGCTTATAAAGGCACCCTCTCAAGAGGCATGCCAACACAGTCTGAAGGTGGCACTAGACACTCTCCAGAGTTTCGGGTGGATTATCAACTTTCCAAAGTCTCATCTAACCCCGACCCAATCTCTGACTTATCTTGGCATGGAGTTTCATACTCTCTCAGCGATAGTGAAGCTTCCACTGGACAAGCAGTGTTCGCTACGGACAGGAGTGCAATCTCTCCTTCAGAGTCAGTCGCACTCACTGAGGCGCCTCATGCATTTCCTAGGAAAGATGGTAGCAGCGATGGAGGCGGTCCCGTTCGCGCAGTTTCATCTGCGCCCTCTACAATGGGACATTCTACGCCAATGGGATGGGAAATCGACGTCCCTCGACAGGACTGTCTCCCTCTCTCAGACTGCCAAGGACTCTCTGCGTTGGTGGCTTCTCCCCACCTCATTGTCACAGGGAAAGTCGTTCCTACCCCCATCCTGGGCAGTGGTCACGACGGATGCGAGCCTATCAGGGTGGGGAGCGGTGTTTCTCCACCACAGGGCTCAGGGGACGTGGACTCAGGAAGAGTCCACCCTGCAGATCAATGTTCTGGAAATCAGAGCAGTCTATCTTGCTCTGCGAGCCTTCCAACAATGGCTGGAAGGCAAGCAGATTCGGATTCAGTCGGACAATTCCACGGCGGTGGCGTACATCAACCACCAAGGGGGAACACGCAGTCGCCAAGCCTTTCAAGAAGTCCGGCGGATTTTGACGTGGGTGGAAAGCAAAGCGTCCACCATATCCGCAGTTCACATTCCAGGCGTGGAAAACTGGGAAGCAGACTTTCTCAGTCGCCAGGGCATGGACGCAGGAGAATGGTCCCTTCACCCGGACGTGTTTCAGCAGATCTGTTGCCGCTGGGGGACGCCGGACGTCGATCTGATGGCGTCACGGCACAACAACAAGGTCCCAGTTTTCATGGCACGGTCTCACGATCACCGAGCGCTGGCGGCAGACGCCTTGGTTCAGGATTGGTCGCAATTCCGACTACCCTATGTGTTCCCACCTCTAGCATTGTTACCCAGAGTTCTCAGGAAAATCAGGTCCGACTGCCATCGAGCCATTCTCGTCGCTCCAGACTGGCCAAGAAGGTCGTGGTACCCGGATCTGTGGCATCTCACGGTAGGCCAACCGTGGGCACTGCCAGACCGTCCAGATTTACTGTCTCAAGGGCCGTTTTTCCATCTGAATTCTGCGGGCCTGAACCTGACTGTGTGGCCATTGAGTCCTGGATCCTAGCGGCCTCAGGTTTATCTCATGAAGTTGTTGCCACAATGAGACAGGCTAGGAAACCATCCTCAGCTAAGATCTATCACAGGACGTGGAAGATATTCTTAGCTTGGTGCTTGGCTCAGGGAGTTTCTCCCTGGCCATTTGCATTGCCAATTTTTCTTTCCTTCCTGCAGTCTGGGTTGGAAAAAGGTTTGTCGCTTAGCTCTCTTAAGGGTCAAGTCTCCGCGCTATCCGTATTCTTTCAGAAGCGCTTGGCACGGCTTTCTAAAGTACGCACGTTTCTCCAAGGAGTTTGTCATATCGTTCCTCCTTACAGACGGCCATTGGAACCCTGGGATCTAAACAAGGTTCTCATTGCTCTCCAGAAGCCGCCTTTCGAGCCTTTGAAAGAGGTTTCCCTTTCTCGGCTTTCACAAAAAGTAGTTTTTCTTGTGGCGGTCACGTCTCTTCGAAGAGTGTCCGAGCTAGCGGCGTTATCTTGCAAATCTCCCTTCCTGGTGTTTCACCAAGACAAGGTAGTACTGCGTCCAATTCCAGAGTTTTCTCCCAAGGTGGTTTCTTCCTTTCATCTCAATCAGGATATCACTTTGCCATCTTTGTGTCCGCATCCAGTTCACCAATTTGAAAAAGGTTTACATCTGTTGGACCTGGTGAGAGCACTCAGGATTTACATTTCTCGCACGGCGTCTCTGCGCCGTTCTGATGCGCTCTTTGTCCTAGTCGCTGGTCAGCATAAGGGATCGCAAGCTTCCAAATCCACCCTGGCGCGGTGGATCAAGGAACCAATTCTTCACACATACCGTTCTGCTGGGCTTCCGATTCCATCTGGACTGAAGGCCCATTCTACCAGAGCCGTGGGTGCGTCCTGGGCATTGCGGCATCAGGCTACGGCTCAGCAGGTGTGCCAGGCGGCTACCTGGTCGAGTCTGCACACGTTTACCAAACACTATCAAGTGCATACCTACGCTTCGGCAGATGCCAGCCTAGGTAGACAGGTCCTTCAGGCGGCGGTGGCCCACCTGTAGGAAAGGGCTGTCTGACAGCCCGTTCATGTGGTATCTTTTTACCCACCCAGGGACTGCTTTTGGACGTCCCACTGTCTGGGTCTCCCAATTAGGAGCGAAAAAGAAGAAGGGAATTTTGTTTACTTACCGTAAATTCCTTTTCTTCTAGCTCCAATTGGGAGACCCAGCACCCGCCCTATTTGTTCTTAGGGTTTCGTTTTTCGGGTGCACATGTTGTTCATGTTGTTTCTTAAGTTCTCCGATCTTGTTATCGGATTGAATTTGTTTTTGAAACTGTTATTGGCTTTCCTCCTTCTTGCTTTGGTACTAAAACTGAGGAATCCGTACTCCTACGGGAGGGTGTATAGCCAGAAGGGGAGGGGCCTTACACTTTTAAGTGTAGTTCTTTGTGCGGCCTCCAGAGGCAGTAGCTATACACCCACTGTCTGGGTCTCCCAATTGGAGCTAGAAGAAAAGGAATTTACGGTAAGTAAACAAAATTCCCTTCTTCCTAGATTCTTCCTAGTGGTAGTGTCTGACACAACCCCCCCAGGTCAGCAAAACTTTAATCGTAGGTTCACCGTATCTCACAGATAAGACCCTATTCTTGCGCTTTTTGTTTTCTTATATCCAGTGAAGCCAGCAAAGTATGAGACTTCTGAAGTGCTGTGCTCATCATTGCTTTTTGTTTTTCCTTGCAGATTTAGGTGCTGAAAAAATCTGAAGCGTGTCAACTGTTGGGGCTTTTTTTTTCCTGACTTTTTTTTTTTTTTTATTTTTTCTTTAAGCCCTTGTAGCCATTGACATAAAAAAAGCATGTTTTTTGGTGTGGCTTTCTGCCAGAAGGTGTATATTTCATGCAGAAAATATCTTCACCAAATCTAAAACCTGTGCAGATACCCTTAAAAAGATAATTCAACTCTTAAAGTTTCTTTAGCTTTGTTCTATCGTATTTTTGTGCTGTGCCAAGCGTACATTAGTGAATATGCAACAAAAACTTTTAAAACGTATGCCATGGCATAGCCATAGAAGATAATGGTTAAAATACAGTTCCTTGAAGAGCTGTTCATACTACGTGAACTTTTCCACGTTTTTTCATGTTACAGCCACAAACGTAAATGTATTTTATTAGAATTTAATTTGGTATACAAATTCAAAGTAGCAAGTATTTATGTATGAAGTGTAAGTTAAATGATATATGTTTTTTAAAAATATTTTTAAAAGATAAATCTCAGAAATTGTGATGTGCATTTGTATTCAGCCCCCTGAATCAATACTTTGTAGGATCACCTTTCACTGCAGTTACTGCTGGAAGTCTTTTGGGATACATCTCTACCAGCTTTGCACTTCTAGAAGCTGAAATTGTTTCCCATTCTTCTTAACAAAATATCTCTAGCTCAGTGAGATTGAATGGAGATGTCTGTGAACAGCAATTTTCATGTCTTGTCACAGATTTTCAATGAGATATAGGTCTGGACTTTGACTGGGCCATTCAGACATATGCTTTGATCTAAACCATCCACTGTAGCTCTAGCATTATGTTTAGGGCCGTTGTCCTACTGGAAGGTGAAACTATGCACCAGTCTCAAGTGTCTTTCAGCCTCTAACAGGTTTTCCTCCAGGATTACGCTGTATTTAGTTCCTTCCATCTTCCCATCATCTTTTGACCAGCTTCCTTGTTACTGCGGAAGAAAAGCATCCGCACAGCATGATACTGCCACTATGTTTGACAGTGGGGATGGTGCTTTCAGGATAGTGTGTAGTGTATATTTTCCGCCACACATAGTGTTTTGTATTTAGCCCAGAAAGTTCTACTTTGGTCTCATCTGATTAAACCAGCTTTTTCGACATGCTAGCTGTGTCTCCTACATGGCTTTTTGCAAGCTACAAATAGGACTTCTTATAGCTTGCTTTCAAAAAGGATTTTTTTTCTTGCCATTATTTAATAATGGCTTTGTTCACTTGCATTCAACCTCTGAATCTCGGCATATGCATCCTGTCTTCAGTGAGGCACAGTGTGCAAGAGTGGAGGAACAGCTTCTGTATTTCTGCTCATGCGCAGTGCTCCTCTCTGAAGCTGGGACTCGTACACCTGACTTCAGAGGCTCAATGAGAGTGAACAAAGCTGCGCGCATGCACAAGATTTCTAGGAGCTGCCATTGTCACCGGCTTGTGGAAATCATGTCATCATCACGCTCACAAAGCATGCGAACATGAAAAGACAGCCGATTAAGTCTGGGGAAACAACGCCCCATCGACTAGTTACAGGCCCTAGAAACGACGGAGCTTTTAAATCTTTTTTTAATAACCTTGATTTTTAGTGGATAACAAACAGGGCTGGTTAGGCAGGGAATTTTATCATGCTAATATGAATACTGCCGGGTTGCAGGGCAGAGGGGTCCTGAAAGGTTCCCTTTAAATCACCAGAGTGGATATCAAAAATAATTGGACAGCAACAAGTTTTGTACACAGTGGTAAATTATACCATAATATAGACTTGCCATAAAACTCATAAAAAGTGCACAGTGAATAATGTGCGTTATCTTAGATGAGCATCAATTACATACATAATGGCCAGATCATGCCGTAATGTAAAAATGCTACGAACTCATAGTTAATGCATAGCGCATAATGAGTGTTACCTTAATTACCCACCCAAAGATCTGTATACAAGTGCTGCATCACACTCAGGGTAACTTCGTTGGGCTTTTAATGAACCACTAAATGTGGCATCTGCCGGAGGACTGTGTGCCGCCACATGGATTACTGTAGCGCTCTGTATGTCTTCAGCGCAGCAGGAATGAGACCTTCATTTCTACTTCATTATTCTCTGCTGTCTTTTTTTTCTAGGCGCTAATGACTGGCCATTAAGGAGCACAGTCATAAGCCGCTACATTACCAGCCATTGGATGCAGCAGATTATTCCGCACTGTCAAATTAAAATGTACTTTCAGCAAACTTTACATAAATCAATAGTACTGATATAAGATAATTTGTAATATATCTCATCAGCCAAATATTCTACCTTTCCTTCTTATCGGATACTTCTTCCTCTTACCCTGACTTCTGAACTTGTCATCCGATCTGGGAAAAAAAACCTTAATTCCATCTTGCTCAGAAAAGCCACTTCAGATTCACTGTGGTGTCATGTGACACAGCCCATAATACTCTAAAGGTGGTGTCACACAAAGCGACGCAGCAGCGATCACGACCAGCGATCTGACCTTATCAGGATCGCTGCTGCGTCGTTACATGGTCGCTGGTGAGCTGTCAAACAGGCAGATCTCACCAGCGACCAGTGACCAGCCCCCAGCCAGCAGCGACGCGTGGAAGCGATGCTGCGCTTGGTAACTAAGGTAAATATCGGGTAACCAAGGAAAGCACTTCTCTTGGTTACCCGATATTTACCTTAGTTACTAGCGTCCGCTGCTTTCACGTTGCCAGTGCCGGCTCCCTGTTCCCTGCACTCCTAGCCAGAGTACACATCGGGTTAATTACCCGATGTGTACTCCAGTTACGTGTGCAGGGAGCAGGGAGCCGGCACTGACAGCCTGAGAGCGGCGGACGCTGGTAACGAAGGTAAATATCGGGTAACCAAGGAAAGGGCTTCCCTTGGTTACCCGATGTTTACCGTGGTTACAGCTTACCGCAGGCTGCCAGACGCCGGCTCCCTGCTCGCTTCAGTTTGTCGCTCTCTCGCTGTCACACACAGCGATGTGCGCTTCACAGCGGGAGAGCGACGACCAAAAAATTAAGCTGACATTCAGCAACGAGCGGCGACCTCACAGCAGGGGCCAGGTCGTTGCTGGATGTCACACACAGCGACGGAACGTTGCTGCTACGGCACAGAAAATGGTGACTTAGCAGCGACGTCGTTGTCGTCGCTATGTGTGACACCACCTTAAGGAGAAAGGAAGAGTAAGGAGCAGGGAGAGGAAATGGGCAGAGAAATGGGCAAAGAAAAAAATAGTAAGATCGTGGTGAGCTTTCTAACAAGTCTTTTACTTCACCCCAGAGCTGATTCACAAGGCAGTCCATCTCTGCTGTGTAATTTTCTCTGTTGCTTGTCTGTGTGTTTAAAAAAATTAATGATGATCAAGTCTTGATTTCTCTGTGCTGTGTATGGGACACAGCACAGCAGAAAATCTCTGTCTACCAGCTCCCGGTTGTTAGCAAATTAACCTGTTACTAGGTTTTTACCACGTAATGAGAAAGCACCATATTGTAGGGACAGAGACCCGGATTCCAGTGAAGTCACTTACAAAACTGAATATTGTAATTTTAATAAAATCACTTTTTTTTTTATCTACAGGAGACTATCACTAGAGGACTAGTAAACCTGCTGCCATGTAGTCCTCCATATTCATGAGCTCTCTATAACCCTGCACCCACTACTGATTGTCAACTTTCTGTTTATGCACAGTGTACACACAAAGCTGCTAATCAGTGGTGTGGGTGGGTTTATACAGGGATCTGCAGCAGAGAAAACAGTGGTGTTATCAAAACTACAGCAAGCAACCCAGTAAGTGATACACCACTGAAGCAAGATTTCTGCCCCTACATCATGGGGGAAAGATTCCATTTAAAAGATCGATCATGCAGAGGGGAAAACTAGTGAAAATGCAGGATACATATTATATACTTGCCAGATATGTTATTCTGTGTGTACAGCTTAGCCTGAAAGTTGACTAGAAGTATGGTTACCCATTAATACGTGGGGCTGCTGATAAGTCTTTGGCTTTGTGATATTTTTTTGTTTCTATGGTAATGAATGTTACATCACATGAAAGTCTTGTGTCTACTATATGTTTACAAAATTTTGTGTTTGTTGCTTATGGCAACCGTGTTCTATGCGGGGAAAAAACTGGCAAGAGTTTAATGCGATATTCACAGCAACTAAGAGCAGAGGAGCGATAAAATTCCTGTTTCTGCAAGGAAAGTCCGCAAAGGATATTCATGGTGATATTTTGCAGACATTGGGGGATCAATGCCCTTCATATTCCACAGTTAAGAACTGGGTTGTCAAATTTAAAACGGGCCATTACAGCACCAATGATGAGGAAAGTCCTCGACGACCGATAGTGGTTGTTGTTCCGGAGATCGTCGATGCTGTGCACAACCTCATCCTGTAGAATCGACGAATTTCAGCTAAAGCAATGGCAGACATCATAGGGATTTCCTGTGAATGGGTTGTGTCATTATCCATGAACATTTGGACATGAGGAAGCGATCTGCAAAGTGGGTCCCCAAATGTTTGACAACAGATCAGAGAAGCATGCGAGTGAAAACTTCTTGGATCACTGGTCACTATGGATGAGGCCTGGATTTATTTGTATGACCCTGAAAACAAGGAGTAGTCAAAAGAGTGGAGGTACAGTGGTTCTCCTCATCTAAAGAAGTTCAGGGTGCCACTAAGGTGATGGTGTCTGTGTTCTGGGATACGGAGGGCGTGCTGCTAGTGGACTACCTTCAAAAGGGTTCCATCATCAATGTAAAGTATTACATGGAACTTTTCGACCAATTCAAGGCAGCTCTGCAGGCCAAAAGGTGCGGCAAGCTGTCCAAAGGAATCTTGTTCCTGCAAGACAACGCCTCCGCTCACACTGCACAAGCGACCACGGCAATACTAATTGGCAGAGCTGGGCTTTCAGCTGGTTGACCACCCATCTTATTCACCAGATCTAGCTCCCTATCATCTGTTTCCAAACCTGAAGAAACACTTCAAGGGTACCAAATTTCACACCATTTCTGATGCCATGGCTGCTACGGATGCCTGGTTTGAGGCACAACTGAAATCTTTCTTTTTGCTAGGCTCACAGAACTTGCAATACTGATGTAAGAAGTGTGGTGACATCAGTGGAGAGTATGTGGAATAAATGTAAAGTCTCATCATCTTATCTCATTTCTTTCTGGGTAAAGCCAAAGACTTATCAGCAGCCCCTCGTACATGCAAGTACTAAATAATTGCTCAGAATAGTTAAGTCTGAAGTGCATATATACGGACACTGCTTTGCTCGTTTTGAGATCTTTATATGCTCACAAGCTGGATGCATAGTGGTATAAGTAAAATAACTGAGCGTTTTTTGCTTTCACAGATCTTATAAAACAGGCTCTGGTGTTAACAACAGGAGAACGGAGCTGTTCCTGAAGGAGCATGAGCACCTTAGAAGGTAAGATGGAAGGGCCGCCGCCTTTCCTGAAACCTATGGAGTTAATGTGTGCAGTATAGATTTTAGCTTTCTGTGGCCTAATTGCCCTGCACAAAGATCTGATAGTCAATAGGCTGATCCAGCAGCTATGCATGCAGAGCGGAGAGTTCATGCTTTACAGCAAAACACACGTTCAGCAAGTTTAAGAATAGCCCTCATTACAAGAATAGGGACTTCCTCGAAAGTAGCATGTCATCACAATTGTGCAGCCTCTGTTTCCAATCACTTACCCACCAGCAATCCGTATCTCTGCAGTGTGGACGCCATCCACTGGTATTGAAGAAGCAGCATATTCCGAATAGAGATCCCGTAAAATGTAATTTATTCTTCCTGCTTTTACTCTTTGCCTCCCATAATTTACCCTGATGTGGCCTACATTGATTATTTCACTCAGAAGTAAAATATAAAGGAATAAGTAAATCACTTGGAATTCCGCCAATTCTACCTTATCACGGAGGTTGGTGTGATATTGTATAATAACTGGGACCTGATACTTGGAATATTGTCCGATGAGATAAACCTCCTATTTGGAGGCACTTACCAAATTATATATTTGTCTGTACAAGATCTTCTAAGGAAACCCTGCGTCTGCAGAGACGCTGTGATGGAATAGGTTTCTAAGGCTGCTTTCACACTACGTTTTTTTTTAACATGCATTATGAACGTTTTTTTGCTGTAAAAGCGGATCCTGCTTTTACAGCAAAAAAACGCATGCATGTGTTATTTTGCAGGATCCTGTCACTTTAAGTTTATGGGCGGGCATTGGAGTCATGTGATCGGGAGTCAGTAGAACTGAACGTGATAGACTGGGAGCCGGCATCTGACAGCTGCGGAGGCTCGTAACCAAGGTAAACATCGGGTAACTTGCTTGGATACCCGATATTTACATTGGTTACGAGCATCCGCAGCTGCTAGGAGCCGGGCTGCCTGGTCCCTGCACACATAACCAACGTAAACATCGGGTAACTAAGAGAAGCGCTTTGCTTGGTTACCCGATATTTACCTTGATTACGAGTGTCTGCAGCTCTCAGGCGGGGAAGGGGGAGAGGAGAGGGAGGGGGAGAGAGAGAGAGAGAGGAGAGGGAGGGGGAGAGAGAGAGAGGAGAGGGAGGGGGAGAGAGGGAGGGGGAGAGAGGGAGGGGGAGAGAGGGAGGGGGAGAGAGGGAGGGGGAGAGAGGGAGAGAGGAGAGGGAGGGGGAGAGAGGGGGAGGGAGGGGGAGAGAGAGACAGAGGGAGGGGGAGAGAGACAGAGGGAGGGGGAGAGAGGGTGGGACAGAGGGAGGGGGAGAGAGGGAGGGGGGAGAGAGACAGAGGGAGGGGGAGAGAGGGTGGGACAGAGGGAGGGGGAGAGAGGGAGGGGGAGAGAGACAGAGGGAGGGGGGAGAGAGGGAGGGGGAGAGAGGGATTGATCACCCGAGGCTGGTTTCTGGGCATGCTCAGTAGAGCAAGCAGGATCCTGTCTATCAGCATGCCAGCGTTCACATGTGTTTGCGTGCAGTATAGTCAGGATCCAGCAATTTGCAGTATTTGGACGCAGCTCAAAAACGCTACAAGTAGCGTTTTTGAAAAATGTTAAAAAACTGCAAGTCGCTGTATCCTCACTATAGCGCACGCAAACGCATGCTAACGCGAGTCCATTGCAAATGCATTGAAATGAAAACGCATTTGCACTGGATCCGTTTTTGCGTTAAAAAAAACGTTCAGGACGCATGTTAAAAAAAACGTAGTATGAAAGCAGCCTAACCGTGACCTGGACTTTAAATAAAACTTGAAGTTTTTTCTAAAGTTCATCTTGTCTTGCTGGATTTTCTTCTTATATCTTGGACTGGTGACTACTCATTGCCATGCACCCAGAGGAGGGCTATGTGCAGCATGGTGAGCTGGTTGCAATATAATCAGCATACAGTGGTCTTTTCTGGGCTGTTATTACTGCAAACCACAGTCAATATTATGCTGCTGTTTACCTGTGCCGGGATAGACCCCCAAGTGCGGGCGCTTTTATTTAAAGGCCACTATGTACTTTCTATGTATAGAAAGTGATTGATGAATTCCCGCTGTGATTTCTGTCATTTAAATGTAAGCTGTTGCTTTATCTGTGTTAGATTTCATCTTATTACATTGCAGCATTCATTTTACACCCTGCACAAGATTTTAATGTGTATAAAAAGAGAGACCCTATTTCCCCAAAAATAAGACAGTGTCAAATATTAATTTTTGTTCCCAAAGATGCGCTAGGTCTTATTTTCAGGGGATGTCTTATTATTCCATGAAGAAGAATTCACATTTATTGCTCAACCAAAAAAATGAACATTTATTACATACTGTACAGTAATTATCATCATAAACCACCAGAAACAGACAAACTGTGAATCCTATCAAGAATTTCTTGTTACTATCATTATTTTCATGTACAACATACCCTGGTATTGTTCGGCGGGCATGCTTCCAAAGAAAACCTTTGCTAGGTCTTACTTTCGGGGGAGGCCTTATATTTAGCAGTTCAGCAAAACCTCTACTAGGTCTTATTTTCAGGGGATGTTTTATTTTCGGGGAAACGGGATTAGATCCCGTGATCCCAACGTATTGTTACCCCACTTGTAAGGCCACACCTGGAATATGGGATCCAGTTTTGGGCTCCACATTTTAAAAAGGTTATTAAGAAGATAGCCAGTTCAAAGGCGGGCAACTAGACCACTACAAGGAATGGAGGCCTCACATTTGATGAGAGGTTGAGAAAGTTGATTTATTTAGCTTAGAAAAAAAGATGTCTCAGAGGAGATCTCATTTATATGTATAAATACATGCGTGGTCAATATAAAGGACTGGCACATGACTTATTCCTCCCAAAGACAATACTAAGGACCGGGGGGCATTCACTGCGAGTGGAAGAAAAGCGATTCCGGCAGCTAAATAGGAAAGTGTTCTTTACAGTTAGAGCAGTCAGACTGTGGAATGCCGACCACAAGAGGCAGTAATGGCAGATACTATAACAGCTTTTAAAAAAGGGCTGGATGATTTCCTCACTACACACAACATTGTTGGTTATAAGTGATTTAATGACAAATTGTATAATTGTTGGAAGAAGGTTGAACTAGATGGACCTAGGTCTATTTCAACCTAAGTAACTTTTTGGAGTCTTCTAAACCAATTGCTGTCTTTCCCTAAAGTTAAATATTAATTATTTTTAACTTTCAGTGGTTGTCTACAACTAATGAATGTTGCCAATAGAGGGATCACCAGAGGGGACACTGTATATTTTACAACATTGTAAAAAATACTCCTCTTGGCAATTTTTACGTCAAAGAAGAATAGGTTGGTCTAGTTTGAGGTTGTGGCCTAACACAGAATTAGTGACGTGGATGAAACATTGAAGACGTAAGAGAGGGTCTATAAGAAGACATTATTATCACATACCTGTCGTTCCATGCATTGTGTTCCCATAAGCCTCCGCTTTGCATCCAGCTTGTGCATTTGCATGGACCTCCACCATGGCCCCAGTCAGAGGTTTACAATCAGATACAGCTCTCGCTCCCTCCACATTGTGCATATTAATGGCCTGCGCTAAGCAGCCCAGTAAGTGACACACGATGGAATCAGGGTCTCTGCCCCTACGGTATGCTGCTCTCAAATTAGGTGTTAAAAACCTGGTGACATATTCCCTTTAAGGGCAGCAAAAGGGGTAATCCAATTTATAGCTCTTAAGCTGTATGAACAATTACAATTCCTAGCAGGCTGTATACAGATGCACCTGTTAGGTTGAGCTGGGAGTTTTCAGGAAAGTTTATCTTCTGTCTTATGCAGGTACCCGTCCAGTTCTACCGTCCTGTTGGTTTGAATCCCGGCTGGTGGCTGCCATTCCTGCTGCCCACCCCTGAGTGCAGTGAAAGTGTCATGCATAGTAGTACATCAGTCTGCAAACCTCGGGCAGCATGAATCAATGCCCAGTAGAGAAAATGTAGTTTACACAATAACCCTCATAATAATTTTTATTTCATGAATTGATAGCACCCCATGAAACTAACCACCATTGTAACATATCTTATCAGAGAAATCTGCTGCTTTCTCTTTCTAGACTGATGAGAATGACAGACTTTCCCATTACTGAGATAGGAGATGACCTTTGGTTAAAATTCTATGGAGATTGAAGGAGCTGCCGGAAGAGGCAGGCCAGAAGGCGCAGGCCGGAAGAGGCAGGCCGGAAGAGGCAGGCCAGAAGGCGCAGGCCGGAAGAGGCAGGCCGGAAGAGGCAGGCCGGAAGGCGCAGGCCGGAAGGCGCAGGCCGAAAGAGGCAGGCCGGAAGGCGCAGGCCGGAAGAGGCAGGCCGGAAGGCGCAGGCCGGAAGGCGCAGGCCGGAAGGCGCAGGCCGGAAGAGGCAGGCCGGAAGGCGCAGGCCGAAGAGGCAGGGCCCGGAAGGCGCAGGCCGGAAGGCGCAGGCCGGAAGGCGCAGGCCGGAAGAGGCAGGCCGGAAGGCGCAGGCCGGAAGAGGCAGGCCGGAAGGCGCAGGCCGGAAGAGGCAGGCCGGAAGGCGCAGGCTGGATGAGGCAGGCCGGAAGGCAGGCGGAAGGCACCGCCGGCTGCTGCAAGTGCTCCTGAAATGACAGTCACAATTCTCCATAGAAAATGGAACACTATACGAAAACCAGCTGTCCTCTCCTATCTAAGTAATGGGAACATTTGTGTTCACTATGTCAGATTTTCTGGATTTAGTTGATAAGATATATTACAAAGTTTATTATTTTTATGTGTACTATTGATTTATGTAAGAAAAAGGGGCTGCTCTTTATAGATCAGGATGGGGACTATAGAGAGAAACCTGACAGTTTGGTGCGGCTCCTGTCTGACGTCTCTTCTCCCATTCCAGTTGATTGACACTTCTCTCCTGTGTATAAGGCGAGATCTGACCGTCACCTGACAATATCTTAAAATATTTTCTTTTAAAGCTTACGGCAATGATGCTGCCAAATTTACGTGGTTTGGGTATCATAAATCTAGTGACAGTTTCTCTTTAATCCCCTTCTACCGCCCTCTCCACCCCCCCAGGCCAGGAGGTGATGATGTCCTATTTTTTGGTCACCTGATCCCTGAGGTCTGTTATTGTGATGCCTTGATGATGTCAGAAAATTACCTATTGTTTAAAGGTGTCGGCCACTTTCTCTTGTTAGTGCAGCTTTCCTCACACACTGATCAGCACTTCTGTCCATACAATGGCTGCTGATGGAGGAGCCTGTGTCCAGACATGGCCATCAGGATACTCCAATTGCAGTTTTACCTTTGGAAGAGGCTGATGGAGTGACCTGCTAGAGAATGAGTGAGTTCGCTCTGACTATTATGGACAATCCAAAAATAGTAAAAAATTATTACATCTTTATTAAAGCGTTAAAAGCCATGTCCATGATAAAAAAAACCTGTTTATGAATGCATGATAGCCAAGATCACTGAGCTGCACAGAAAAACAGACCGTGTGGGTTATAACGTATTTTCTGGCATATAAGACGACTTTTTAACCCCTGAAAATCTTCTCAAAAGTCGGGGGTCATCTAATACGCCGGGTGTCATCTAATAAAGGCGGTGCCGTCATGGCTTTACTGCCGTTGTTTACACACAATAAAAGATATTGTCACCTGTCCTCCGTTCCCGCGGTGCCTCCTGGGGTTTAATGCAGTTCACAGGCACACAGACCCCTCCATGATAGCGTCCTCTGCACGGAGCGGACTCTGCAGGATGTCGTCATGGCTTTAGTGTAGTTGAATGCTTTACAGCGCCACAAACCAATAACCTGCAGTAAAGTGCTGACAGCAGCGGCCCCGTATAGTGGATGCGATCATGGAGGAGTGCTTCTTGTGGACCGCAGGCACATAGACCCCCTTCACGATCGCGTCCAATACAGAGGGCCGCCGCCGCTGCTGCTGTCAGCGCTTTACTGTTGAATGCTTTGTGGCGCCGTAAAGCATTCAACTGCAGTAAAGCCATGACAACATCCTGCAGAGGCCGCTCCGTAGCTATCACAGAGGGGTCTGTGTGCCTGCAGACTGCAAGAAGCAGCTGGAGACACAGTGGGCATGGAGGAGAGGTAGAATATCTTTTATTGTGTGTAAACAACGGCATAATAGGGGACAAAAAGGGAACCAGCAGGAAGACATTACTAAACACTGGGGACAATACTGCAGGGGACATTACTAAACAATGGGGACAATACTGCAGGGGACATTACTGCAGGGGACATTACTAAACAATGGGGACAATACTGCAGGGGACAATACTGCAGGGGACAATCCTGCAGGGGACATTACTGCAGGGGACATTACTGCAGGGGACATTACTAAACAATGGGGACAATACTGCAGGGGACATTACTAAACAATGGGGACAATACTGCAGGGGACATTACTAAACAATGGGGACAATACTGCAGGGGACAATACTGCAGGGGACATTACTGCAGGGGACATTACTAAACAATGGGGACAATACTGCAGGGGACATTACTGCAGGGGACATTACTAAACAATGGGGACAATACTGCAGGGGACATTACTAAACACTGGGGACAATACTGCAGGGGACATTACTAAACAATGGGGACATTACTGCAGGGGACATTACTAAACAATGGGGACATTACTGCAGGGGACATTACTAAACAATGGGGACATTACTGCAGGGGACATTACTAAACAATGGGGACATTACTGCAGGGGACATTACTAAACAATGGGGACATTACTGCAGGGGACATTACTGCATGGGGCATTATGAAACAATGGGGGCATTTAACTGGGAAAGTTGGGGGTCGTCTTATACGCCGTAAAATACAGAAGCTACGCGCTTCAGACACCTTTCTGTATCTCTTATCCAGACTTGGGTAAAGCTTACCGGAGGGTGTCTGAAATGTTTAACTATATCCTACACGGTCTGTTTTTCCGTGCAGCTCAGTGATTTTCACGATCATGCATTCATGAACAGTTTTTATCATGGACTTTGATTTTAATGCTTTAATAAAGATGTAATTATTTACTATTTTTGGAGTTGATTATTCCCTTTTTTTTTTGGAGTGATCTTGTCACGTACTCCTCCATGGTCAGCCATTGTATGGACAGGTGTGTTGGTCAGTTTTCGGATAGTTGCACTAACCAGTGAAAGTAGCCGGCCTGACCCTTTTAAGCCATGTTTTTAGGAGAACTTAATTTTTTTCAATCATTATTTTATTGAAATCTTTCATATAACTTTCCATATGAAAACAATCCTCCTAGTCGGACACACTACCTGTCCTGTAGTGATCATTTCTCCACAGTCTTCCCATAATCACATCAGGTGGCATTAAAATGAAGAGTGACCCCTACATATACGAGGAAAGGACACTCGCCCTGTATAGAAATTAGACAAGTGACTCCGGAGTGCAGCGTGAAATCAGCTGATCCTTCAATTATTTTCAATGACACGTGTGATGTGACTTACCGCTCCATTCAGTCCCAATCTAGTGGATGGTACGGTCTCCAGCGATCAGACATTTTTTTTCCTATGTCCGTTTTGTTATTGAAGCCCTTTAAATCTTATTAAATGTGTAAGAAAGGTTACTTTCTGCCCATTTACCTATTGGTAGTTTTCATGATTAGAGATGAGCGTATCTATGGAAGCTCGGTTTGGCAGGTTCAGCCGGACTTTTGAAAAGTTTGGTTTGGGACCCAAAGTTGACCTGAACCTCAAAGGAAGTCCCTGATTGGGCAGTCCGGGTCTCCGCCCACATGCAGCCAGCTATAAACAGAGCACTTCCGGGAGCAGGTTGGCGAGGTTTTTCCATTTTTTTTTTTTTTTTGTGTACACTACATCCGTTACATGTTGTTGTTATTCCCTGTGAGAGCCGTTCACACACTGCAAGCGGCTCGCACCGGGCTGAGCACAGCACTGCTCTCGCTATTGGTTTTCATACATAAAGCACCCTATCTCCGAACTCAAACTGTTGTTTTTTTTTTGTTTTTTTTTGTAAAGTCCGTGTTTGGTCCTAACACCAAACCTCAGGTTCGCTCATCTCTACTCCTGATGCATCTTCAGGAACACTTCACTCCCCATCGTTCTTGCTTTCTGGGGTGAGGTGATAAGGGATGTGCATCTGATTGATTGACAGGTCAGACAAGCGCATTGTTGAGCCGCTGTCCTCCAGCTGTGCAATCTCCATGATGCTTTGCCTCTGCAGTGGCGCTGTGGCTGGGCGCATGCTCTGATGTTGCCAACTTTGGAGCAATACTTAACGACCAGACACTACTGATAGATTGCAGCGGTGGCAGGTAACCTTGACAACAAGCAGTAAACAATAGCATTTAAAATGATTTTTACATGCATTTTTTTATTCTTACCCATATTTGATGATCAGAAAACCCCTTTACTTTCATGTTCTCACAGTATGATAACATTTTGTGATATAATTTTACATATACATGACCAGGGCCTTTCCTGTACATAACGGGTTCTGTGTAGAGACAGCATCGGGCACTATTTAGACCAGCGGCTTATGGAGGCACAGACCTCTCCTTGTATAGATCACATTGTGCATGTGATAGGTCTCTCCCTCAGTTAGTTGGGATCTATACAGGAGGGTTCTGTGCCTCTACAAGCTGCTCGTCTAAATAGTGCCTGATGCCAGTCACGACATCATCGGTGAAGTTACCGGACAGACCAGCAATAGTCAAGTGCAGGTCTGTGTTTGATTTACAGGTGCTTTAGTATTTGGCGGACAGCGGCTGACAACTCCTAGCGCTACAGGCAATAGCGCTCCTATGTTAATATGCCGCTTCTCTTATTAGGCTGCTTTCACACATTCAGTTTTTCCTGTGCAGCACAATCCGGCGCTTTGCAGAAAAAAGCAACCGTTTTTTTTTTTGCCGCCGGTTGCATTTTTTTTTTGCATAGACTTCTTCTTAGTGCCGCATCGGCTTGCGTTCCGCCCGGTTTTTGCCACATGCGGCAGATTTAGCCGATGCGGCGGCCGGATGGAACGTTGCCTGGCACGTTTTTTTTGTCCGGCAAAAAAAAACCGCATCGCGGCGCATCCGGCCGATGCGGCGTGATTTGCAATGCATGCCTATGGACGCCGCATGCAGCATCCTGCGGCAAAAACCGCATCTGGCCGGCGTATGCATTTTTTTCCACTGCACATGCTCAGTAGCCTGCCGCAAGCGGCAAAAACCGGACGGGCCACATGTAAAAAACTTATGCAAAGGATGCGGTATTGTCGCCGCATCCGTTGCATAGGTTTTAGAGCCGGATTGGCCGGTTCTGCTAAAACCAGAGGTGTGAAAGCAGCCTACGGTGCCAGTTGCTCAATTTATAGGTGCCTTACTTACTGGCAGACAGCGGCTGATAATCTTTAGCGCTCCAGGCAATAGCGCCTCTCTATAAAGCACACAATATACATTACAACTTGGGTTGACAATTGCAAATAGGATGTATAGCATATTAACACATATTGGCTAAAAAATTGTAGTGCCCCTGACAATAGTGCCTTTTGTACAGCACTTAACATACAATATAACCTAACGTCCTTGATTTATTAACTAGTGTTATTTTGCTGTCTAGGTCAGTGATCTTTATTTAAAGGGAACCTGTCACCAGATTTTCCCCTATAAGCTGCTGCCACCACCAGTGGGCTCTTATATACTGCATTCTAGAATACTGTATATAAGAGACCAGGCCGCTCTGTATAGCGTAAAAAACACATATTATACTCACCTACGGGGTGGTCCGGTCCGATGGGTGTTGCTGCTCTCCAGTCCGGCGCCGCCTCTCTGCGGAAATCGCTGTCTTCCTTTACCCAGCCCAATGTGGATGACACGTCCTACGTCATCCATACAGGCCGGCATTGCTGTCCTGTGCAGGCGCACTTTGATATGCCCCTGCTGAGGGCAGATCAAAGTACTGTAATGCGCAGGCGCAAGGAAAGGTTAAAGACTGCAGCATATCACACAGATGACGACGTGAGAGTCCAGCTAGTCAGATGTCAAGGATCATAGAGGGTAAGAGATTCGTGAGCCTCCCATCCAGAGGCTTAAGACTATACTGACTTGGCCGATGACTTATTAACGTTCTCTCGTTCCATCATGATTTCTAGATAAGTTCCGCTTTTTGCCATTAGGGGGCACTGTGTGTATGTTAATGCGCCAGCGATTGTCTTCTAGACATCATGAATTCA